>NC_057798.1:695021664-695321664 GCF_018294505.1 Triticum aestivum | reverse complement strand
ATATTTTGCAAAAATTGCACGGACAAAGGGATTCTCAACGCTATAAGTCGTTGTGACATAGTACACTTTGCTGACTTAGCGGCCATAGTGCAAAAATACTGCGCGATGGAAAGCGCCTGGAAAACCCAAACAAGCTTCTGGGACAATCCGGCTCTAACCAAATCCTCTGTCCGAACTAAAAGGGTAAACTCTCGTAAGTCACCCGATTCAAGTACCAAAAAATAAAGCCCGCCGCGAGGCGTGGAACCGTATTGGAAGAATGGCTAAACGGTCGTGCAAGATTCACAGCACACCGGATACTACGCCAACGCATAGCCATAGAGCATGTTGGACACTCCGGCAGGTAGCAAAGAGCGGCGAGGATCTCCTCATAGAACATACAGCAGAGCAACATCCCGCCGGAGACAACAATACAGTCTTCGAGATTTTCGCCTCAAATAATAGGCGCAAGCGAACTCAGCGTAGCCTCGCAGAAGTTTGCCACGTGGCAAAAATAAATCCATGGAACGACACGGCTATAACTTACAATGCCAGTGACGAACCTCAATTCCGAACAGTCCGAGCACCAGCTACTTTGGTCCTTAGCCCAATCGTGGATGGCTTCAGGCTCACTAAAGTGCTCATGGATGGCGGAAGCGGACTAAACCTCATCTATGAGGAAACCCTTAACAAGATGGAAATTGACAAGAGCCGCATCGAGCGAAGCAGCACGACCTTCAGGGGAATCATCCCTAGTCGGGAGGCACAATGCGCGGGAAAAATCACACTGGATGTGGTATTCGGCACGTCGGAGAATTACAGGTCCGAAGAAATTACATTCCAAGTGGCCCCGTTCAGCAGCGGATACCACGCCCTCTTGGGCGGGACACATTCACGAGTTTTCAGTCCATACCCCATTACGAGTACATGAAGCTCAAAATGCCCGGGCCCAATGGAATCATCACTCTAGCTAGTGATCCGGACGTCGCACTCCGCGCCGAAAATTAAACCGCCACCATTGCCCTGGAGGCATTATCAGAAGCCCTCGCGATCGAAGAAATGACAACACTGTGAGCAACAGTGGACAGAGACGACGTGATACTCGACAAGCGACCTAAATCCACCTCCTTCAAACCAGCGGACGAGATAGTCAAATTCCAGGTCCACCCAACGGACCCTTCGAAGACAGCTGTCAGGACTAGTTTTCCAATAAAATATTTATTGAAAAATCGACCATTTTATCAGACCAGTATAGGAAAATCTTCCTTACTAGTAGACAAATCCTTGATGCAGAAATCCAGTAGTACTAAATATTATACAAGGTTGAGCCGAGGCTGCTCAACAATTTATTACAAGCACGTCGATATTATACATAAAGGCGGATATGACACAAGAGGTATGGTGGCATAACTACTGACTCGTAATAAAAGTGGTGGTGGATATGTCACAGTGACGTGGGTGACATGACTCCTAAATCTTACAACTCATCAAGCGCCGGAGTGAGGCTCGATGATTTTATTTGGGTAGCAGAAGCGTATATGATACAAGTGCTCAATTCCAGGATCGCACGAGACTGACTGGGACTCCTCTAGGCGTCGGACTCGCTATCGTACTCTTCATCCATAAGATCGCCTTCGTCAATATCTTGCCAAATCAACAAGCCAGATGAGTACTTTGAATGTACTCGCAAGACAGATTGGACATAAGATATAACAAATGCAAACATGGTGCACATGAGCAGATTAGTAATGCACACTCAGATAATAAATTTGCACGGCCTGTTAAATAAAAAGGAAGTCAGGCGGTAGTCCTCCCGAAATCCCAATAAAATAACTGAAGACCGATCGAGTGTCTGAAGCGACGCCTCGAAAGGTAAAAGTAAATTTAACATGCCACAGTCGAGCGTCAGAGCGACACCACATAAAGGGCTTATATTGAAATATAAATGACAGTGCGTGCCACAGTCGTACGTCTAAGCGACATCTCGAAAAGGGCTTATAAAGAAAGTAAATACCATGGATGCCACAGTCAGACGTCTGAGCGACATCACATAAAGGGCTTATATCAAAAGTAAATAACGAGAATGCCACAATCGGACGTCTGAGCGACATCACATAAAGGGCTTATATTTCACCATTCGAATTCAAGTAGCTCATGAATTTAAATCATCCCAAGGAAATACTCATTACATAATAATAAACGGGTTAGTCCATCCACAGGAATAACATTCAGCCAGGTTTACCACTCATGTTTATTCATCGGAGATTGTCACTGAAACTGACACTAAGACTGACGATGAGACGGACATTGAGACTGACACTGACACTGACATTGATATGTTGATCACAGTCCTTGACCGTGGACACTGTTACTCAAATGGTTTTAACTCTGCAGAGTTTGTACTCTTTACCCACAGCCAACGGATTTCCGTAGTCACAAAGGACTAGTCTGTTTACGGTATTTTAGAAGAAACTCATCTAACCAGTACACACCCATTCCACATTCCGCTGCCACAGGAATCACCCTAGGCAACAGTCAAGAAAAACTTTAAGATGGGGAGGCCATAACCTCGAGTAGCATGGGATCAAATTTATATCACGCGCTCTAAGGGGTGCCCCACTCTCGGTCCCAACCGGAAACACCCATGCCCCCTGACCGGACGATGGGCTTTAATCCAGGGCCATGGAACCCTCATCACGGCCCCTCTATTTGGTGTGTACAAGGAAAGAGGTTTGCAACTGACTAGACCGCATTCTTTGCAGAAGACATGTGGTAGCACGAAAAAGGGGACGAACGGGAACATGACTTGATCCACGTTAATACTGGAGTTAAAAGGTTGACATAAGCATGGCATGCTTCAACAATACCAGCTTACAGCCTATCATTCCACCACATGATCAGGTTATCTCACCGTCATATGGACACATCAAATTTCGAAGCTCACTTGTAGCTTACCTTGCACGCAATATAAATTTCACTAATGCATATAAAGTCATGCCATGAGAACACTACTCAAGAAACATGCAAAACACTCATCATATCAAAGGTTCAAACATGCTTACCTGGTTCGGAGTAGTCGGAGTCTAGCTCGGTGAAGTTTGCGGCTCCGTCACCTCCTTCGGTATCTACGTTATAAAAAAATCGGATACTAACGTAAATACCATGCGTGCATAAAAGTTGTTCCAAATAATTTTCAAATAAATATGATAAAAACTAGATAGAAAAATAAAGATGATAGAAAAAAATCAACTCAAAATCATCTTTTGTTTAAAAGGTATAAGGGTTTTAGTCCAGGGACTAATCTGTAATGAAACAAAAACTTTCCAGGCGCTAGTTTAGAAAAAGACAGAAAACGTTTCAGTTAGAAAACGTATTTTGCCCGAAGGCGTTTTCAGAAAATGCTTTATAAAAAGAAAAAGCTGACGAGGGGGTCCCACCCGTCAGGTTTGAAAACCAAAACAGAGTCTCGCCGGCGCCCGAGGCTTGCTGTGGTCGCCGGCGTCGATCCACGGCGAGGCAGGGGGAGTGGAGGGTACCTATGGACTCACGGAGCTCTCCCGCGTCTCTGGGTGGTGGAGTTGGTCATCGGCGAGCACCACGTCGACGACGGCCTCTTCTCCAGCGGACGACGGTTCGGTCTAGTATGGATCTTACCGGGGAGGGCTGCAGACGCCAAATTGAAGCGCGGGTTTGAGGAGTAGGTGCACAAGGAGGCTACTGACACCGTTTGGGAGGCGGGGGTGCTCTCAACAGAGAGGATCTTGCCGGAGCCCGAGGCGGATCGGGGCGGCCGGAGTCGAGGAAGAAGGCCTCCTCGAGGTCCTCCTAGTGGCTGGGCGCAGTTCTGGAGAGGTGGAGGGGTAGTGCTGGGTCGAGAACGAGCTCGAGGCCTCTTTTTATAGCCGGTCGAGGTGGTTTCCGAGAATGGGGTATCTCCGGCGAGCGATTACGGCGAGGCAGAGGTTGGACGGGAGGTTTAGGTGACTTGGCAGCTGCGGATTGGTCTACTGGTTCCATCCCGAGGCTAATCTTGGTTCATCTTGGGCGATACTCCAGGCCTTCAACGGAACGGCCTCACGGGCACGTCGGCGGCAGAGAGCGCGCTCTGCGCCTCTCAGGCCACGGCAACAGTTCTGCAGCACGAACGGGGAATGGGACGGCCACGCGGCCGCTCTTGGTGGTGTGGGCGGTGCTGCACGGCGCCGTATGGCAGGGCTGGCCCCTGTTGGCCGCCACGGGTGGTTCTGCCACCACGGAAGACACCGGTGTTGGCGAGACACGTCGCGACCGATGCCCGCGCCCGTCCAAACAACCATGCGGCGCGATGGATAAGAAGGAGGATCGGGGAGCAAGAGGCCAGAGCGAGCACTAGCGAGATTGACGCCGCGGCTCTGAAGAAAACGACACTGACGATAGAACTTGAACACTGAAATCTAAACTTTGACAGAAACAGTGCACGCCAGCTGTTCGACGAAATGTTTTGGGCACGTGGAAAAATTTTCTTGAGCTGATCCTTGCTGAGGTGACCTCTTGATGCATCTAGAGGCTGTGTGGTTTGTCTCAGATTTTTAGGAGAATAAAAAGAATGAATTTCACCAAAATTGGCAAATTTGGTTCAAACTTGCAGCAAGCATATTTTGAAAATTTTGAACTGTGGACCAGTGGATCTTGATGGATTTTGGTTGAGGGTACTAAGGACTAGCTAGGGTAATTTGCTTGGGCTCGGAAGCTTAAAGGATCTGGTACTTCCTTTGTAAATACCAATAGTCCAAATTAAATGACAAAAAAAGATTTGAGGATAAAATAAATAGAAAGGAAATCTAAAAGAGGTTGAAACTTGCTGTAATTGGGTGCTTGACTTGACCCAAAGTAGGGAGAGGATTTGGAAGGAAGTTTTCAACATAGGTCATGGCAAGAGAAAAAAATTTTGAGTGGGAAGGAATAAACCCATAATTTATAGAGACTCTTTTTAATAAAAGAAATATTAAAACAACCCAAGATAATTTGTGTTGACCCAACACATGTTGAAGAACCCTCAAGACCAAAAATCAACATTGAGAAGAACTCCAAAAAAAATATTTGTCATAAAAATGGTTTGAGAAGGAGAGCCCCTCTTTTAGCAAAATTTCAAATAACCCCCTTTAAATAAAATAAAGAATTTAATAAAAAACCAAATCAAAATTTTTGGAGTGTTAAACACCTACCCCCTTAGGAAAAATCTCATCCCCGAGATTTCAGCTGATCCTCAAATAGGTGTGGGTGCTCTGTCCGAAGGAAATCCTCTATTTCCCATGTTGTTTCATCCTCGGTGTGATTGCTCCACTAAACCTTGAAAAACTTAATTGTTTTCTGACGGGTCTTCCGTTCAGACTCCTCCAATATTTTTATTGGACGCTCCCTCTATGTGAGGTCTGGTTGCACGTCAATGCTCTCATGAGACACATGCTTCTCCGGGTTGCTTACACATTTCCTCAATTGTGAGATGTGGAACACATCGTGGAAATCTCACACTTCTTTGGGTAGATCTAGCTGGTAGGCTACTGTGCCGCTTCGTGCAGTCACACAGAAGGGTCTAATAAACCATGGAGCTAGCTTTCCTTTAAATTTGAATCCTTGCAGGCCCCTCATAGGAGATACTCGTAGGTACACATATTCACCGGGTTCAAAGCTGACTTCGCGATGTTTTTGATCGTAATAACTCTTCTGTCGGCTCTAGGCTATCTTGAGTCGATCCCTGATTAGTCTAACTTTCTCCTCAACATCCTTGAGTATGTCGGGGCTGAAGATACGAATGTCTCCTGTTTCTGACCAATTTAATGGGGTACGACATCTTCGCCCGTACAAGGCTTCAAAAGGTGCCATTTGCAGACTGGCTTGGTAACTGTTGTTGTATGCGAACTCGGCATACGGCAAGATTTCTTCACAACTGGTTCCATAGGTGAGAACACATGCTCTCAGCATGTCCTCTAGAATTTGGTTCACACGTTCAGTCTGTCCTCCAGTCTGGGGGTGGTATGATGTACTGAATACTAGTTGAGTTCCCAGAGCTTGTTGTAAATGATCCCAAAATCTAGAGACGAATTGAGTGCCTCTTTCGGATATTATAGTCTTTGGAATCCCATGCAGACAAACTATACGGGAGAGATAAAGCTTGGCAAGCTTCTAAGTGGTGTGGGTTGTCTTTACTGGGATGAAATGTGCCACCTTAGTTAATCTGTCTGTGATGACCCATATGGCATCATTTCCGTGTTGTGACCGAGGTAGTCCGACAATAAAGTCCATTCCAATTTCGTCCCATTTCCACTCGGGTATCTTGTTTGGCTCTAATAGTCCTGCTGGTTTTTGGTTCTCGGCTTTAACGCGCTGACATAAATCACAACATGCAATGAATGTGGCTATATCCCGTTTCATATCATGCCACCAAAATTTTTCCTGAATGTCCTCGTACATTTTGGTCCCTCCAGGATGGATTGAATATGGAGCGGTGTGACCTTCGGCTAGAATTTGCTGTTTGAGGTCCTCTATATTTGGTACGCAAAGTCTGTCTCTGTACCATAATATTCCCGTATCGTCTATGATGAATTCTGAGGCCTTGCCCAGACTCACTTTTCTTATTATGCCTTCGATGCTGGGGTGTCCAGGTTGAGCCTTCTTAATCTGTTCCATTAGGGTGGGCCGTATTTCCAAATTTGACACGTTGCCTTCAGTGACCATCACTAAGTTGAGTTTGGCGAACTCCTGCTGAAATTCAGGTCTCAAGTTCTGTAGACTGTCGTTGCCCGAGCTGGGGTTTCGACTAAGAGCATCTGCCACTACATTCGCCTTTCCTGCATGGTAGTGAATGCCAACATCATAATCTTTCACCAATTCCAACCAGCGCTGTTGTCGTAAATTGAGTTCTGGTTTTGTGAAAATATATTTGAGGCTTTTATGGTTCATATATATTTCACAACAATTTCCAAGCAAAAATTGCCTCCACTCTTTGAGTGCATGAATGACTGCTGCCAACTCCAAGTCATGAGTAGGATAATTTTCTTCATGCTTTCGTAGTTGCCTGGAAGCGTATGCGACTACTTTGCCTTCTTGCATTAATACGCATCCGAGCCCCTTGTCGGTGTCAAAACCGGCCGATATCGGGTAGGGGGTCCCGAACTGTGCGTCTAGGCGGATGGTAACAGGAGACAAGGGACACGATGTTTTACCCAGGTTCGGGCCCTCTTGATGGAGGTAAACCCTACGTCCTGCTTGATTGATATTGATAATGTGGGTATTACAAGAGTAGATCTACCACGATATCAAGGAGGCTAAACCCTAGAAGCTAGCCTATGGTATGATTGTTGTAATGGTTGTTGTGTCCTACGGACTAAAGCCATCCGGTTTATATAGACAACGGAGAGGGCTAGGGTTACACAGAGTCAGTTACAATGGTAGGAGATCTACATATCTGTATCGCCAAGCTTGCCTTCCACGCCAAGGAAAGTCCCATCCGGACACGGGACGAAGTCTTCAATCTTGTATCTTCATAGTCTTGGAGTCCGGCTGACGATGATAGTCCGGCTGATGATGATAGTCCGGCTATCCGGACACCCCCTAATCCAGGACTCCCTCAGTAGCCCCTGAACCAGGCTTCAATGACGATGAGTCCGGCGCGCATATTGTTCAGCATTGCAAGGCGGGTTCCTCCTCCGAATAATTCATAGAAGATTGTGAACACCAGGATAGTGTCCGGCTCTGCAAAATAAATTCCACATCCCATCGTAGAGAGAATAATATACACAAGTTCAATCTGCTGACGTTTTTTGTGGCATGACGTCACACCACTACCAAGCCCTTACTTGAATCGTTTTTACTTTACCACCTCAGCGTGTTTAGCGAAGCGGTTTCCTTGGCACGTCTTGTCGAAGCAGAGATCGTGTTCCCCTTATTTCGGGATTCTCATCAATAGGAACGTGGGTAACCCAACCGCGCCCGTCGTCGCGCCCCCTCTATCGAGGGCGAGTTCCGAACGGTCACGGATATCGGCCGTGAAGTTTAGGCTTCCAAACCTGACCTGGCGGCCAAGGGCGTAGCTTTCGATCTGCTCCAGATGGCCAAGCGAATTGTCCCGCAATGCGAAGCCGCCGAATACGAAAATCTGTCCGGGGAGAAAAGTCTCGCCCAGGACTGTGTCGTTGTTGATTGGAGAGGCCATCAAGCCTATCGGTGACGACACAGAGGAACTCTCAATGAAAGCACCAATGTCGGTGTCAAAACCGGCGGATCTCGGGTAGGGGGTCCCGAACTGTGCGTCTAGGCGGATGGTAACAGGAGACAAGGGACACGATGTTTTACCCAGGTTCGGGCCCTCTTGATCGAGGTAAAGCCTACGTCCTGCTTGATTGATATTGATAATGTGGGTATTACAAGAGTAGATCTACCACGAGATCAAGGAGGCTAAACCCTAGAAGCTAGCCTATGGTATGATTGTTGTAATGGTTGTTGTGTCCTACGGACTAAAGCCATCTGGTTTATATAGACACCGGAGAGGGCTAGGGTTACATAGAGTCGGTTACAATGGTAGGAGATCTACATATCCGTATCGCCAAGCTTGCCTTCCATGCCAAGGAAAGTCCCATCCGGACACGGGACGAAGTCTTTAATCTTGTATCTTCATAGTCTTGGAGTCCGGCTGACGATGATAGTCCGGCTGATGATGATAGTCCAGCTATCCGGACACCCCCTAATCCAGGACTCCCTCACCCCTTCCAGGATGCGTCACAATACACTTCAAAACTTTTGTGTATGTCTGGCACAACCAATACCGATGTTGTTGTTAATTTCCTTTTGAGTTCTTGGAAACTTTTCTCGCAAGCTTCAGTCCATACAAATTTATTATCCTTCTTGGGTAACTGTGTCATTGGTTTTGCTATGGTGGAGCACCCCTCAATAAACCTTCGGTAATATCCAGTCATTCCCAGGAAACTTCGTACATCTGTTATATTTGCTGGTGGTTTCCAGCCAAGTACGGCCTTGACTTTTTCTGGGTCTACGGCAACACCTTCTTGGGTCAATACATGGCCTAGAAAACGAACCTGTCTTAACCAAAATTCACATTTGCTGAATTTGGCGTATAACTGATGTTTCCTTAATTCTCCCAGTACAATCCTAAGATGTTCAGCATGCTCTTCTGGTGTCTTGGAGTATACCAGGATATCATCAATGAACACCATAACAAATTTGTCCATAAATTTCATAAACACTTTGTTCATGAGGTGGACAAAATATGCGGGGGCATTCGTCAGTCCAAACGGCATTACTGTAAACTCATATAGTCCGTATCTGGAGGTGAATGCTGTCTTGGGGATATCTTCTGTCCGCACTTTTAATTGATGATACCCCGACCTTAAACCAATTTTTGAGAAAACCTTAGCTTGCGCGAGCTGGTCAAATAAATCATTTATCTGTGGCATCGGATATTTGTTTTTGATGGTAACCATGTTGAGTGCTCGATAGTCGATACATAATCTCAGTGTCCCATCCTTTTTCTTGGCAAATAATACTGGTGAACCCCAAGGTGAGGAGCTGGCTCGTATAAATCCTTTGTCCAGTAATTCTTTTATTTGCTTCTTTAATTCTACCAACTCGGAGGGTGCCATTCTATAGGGTTTCTTGTAAATGGGGGTGGTTCTAGGTGCTAGTTCAATGATGAACTCTATTTCCCGGTCTGGTGGCATGCCTGGTAGTTCTTCGGGAAATACGTCGGGGAACTCACACACCACTGGAACTTTTCTTAACTCTGAAACGTCCACCTTATTCAACCTTGGTTGCCGTGACATCGGTCTTTCTTGAGCTGCAACTTTTATCGTCTTCCCGTGGTGATGGGTAAGAATTACAGTTCGATTGAAGCAGTCGATAAATCCCTTGTTGGTGGTTAACCAGTCCATTCCTAGGATAACATCCAGTCCCTTATTTTCTAATACAATGAGGTTTGTGAGGGAGTCCTGGACTAGGGGGTGTCCGGATAGCCGGACTATCATCGTCAGCCGGACTCCAAGACTATGAAGATACAAGATTGAAGACTTCGTCCCGTGTCCGGATGGGACTTTCCTTGGCGTGGAAGGCAAGCTTGGCGATACGGATATGTAGATCTCCTACCATTGTAACCGACTCTGTGTAACCCTAGCCCTCTCCGGTGTCTATATAAACTGGATGGCTTTAGTCCGTAGGACACAACAACCATTACAACAATCATACCATAGGCTAGCTTCTAGGGTTTAGCCTCCTTGATCTCGTGGTAGATCTACTCTTGTAATACCCACATTATCAATATCAATCAAGCAGGACGTAGGGCTTTACCTCCATCAAGAGGGCCCGAACCTGGGTAAAACATCGTGTCCCTTGTCTCCTGTTACCATCCGCCTAGACACACAATTCGGGACCCCCTACCCGAGATCCGCCGGTTTTGACACCGACATTGGTGCTTTCATTGAGAGTTCCTCTGTGTCGTCACCGATAGGCTTGATGGCTTCCTCAATCAACAATGACGCAGTCCTGGGCGAGACTTTTCTACCCGGACAGATTTTCGTATTCGGCGGCTTCGCACTGCGGGCCAATTCGCTGGGCCATCTGGAGCAGATCGAAAGCTACTCCCCGGACAGGTTTGGAAGCCTAAACTTCACGGCCGATATCCGCGGAGACTTGATCTTCGATGGATCCGAGCCGCAGCCGAGCGTGCCGCACTGTCACGATGGGCACGACCTACCTCTGCCGCCGGACAGTACCTTGGAGGCCGCACACGAATCCGCTCCGACCCATAGTCCGAAGCCGATCACGCAGATCGAGGACGGGTGGCTGGACACTGCCTCGGGAGCTGCAACTTCCACGGCAATGGAGCCGAACACTGACCTCGTCCCTTATAAAGCTCGTGACTCCGAGGTGCCGGACTCCCTGCCGGACTCCGAACCTCCTGCGCCCCTGCCAATCGAATCTGATTGGGCGCCGATCATGGAGTTCACTGCAGCAGACATCTTTCAGCACTCACCCTTTGGCGACATCTTAAAATCGCTAAAGCATCTCTCGCTATCCGGAGAACCCTGGCCGGACTACGGCCAGGATGGCTGGGATGCGGACGACGAAGAAATTCCAAGCCCACCCACCACCCACTTTGTAGCCACTATTGACGATCTAACCGACGTACTAGACTACGACTCCGAAGACATCGATGGTATGGACGACGATGCCGGAGACGATCAAGAACCAGCGCCTACAGGGCACTGGAAGACCACCTCGTCATACGACATATACATGGTGGACACCCCAAAAGATGGGGACAGCGAAGAAGCAGCGGAGGCAGATTCCTTAAAGAAACAGCCCAAGCACTGACGTCAGCGGCGCCGCTCTAAATCCCGCCACAACAAGAATGGAGATTCCGGCACAGGAGATAACAACACCCCAGAAAGTGCCGAAGACAACCCCCTCCAGCAAGATTCAGCCCATGAGGATGCAGAAGCAAGCCCTCACGAGAGAGCGGCAGACGAAGAGGTCGAGGATGATAATTACATACCTCCCTCCGGAGACGAGGCAAGCCTTGACGACGACGAATTCGTCGTGCCTGAGGATCCCGTCGAACAAGAGCGTTTCAAACGCAGGCTAATGGCCACAGCAAATAGCCTAAAGAAAAAGCAGCAACAGCTTCAAGCTGATCAAGACCTGCTGGCCGACAGATGGACCGAGGTCCTCGTTGCCGAAGAGTATGAACTCGAACGCCCCTCCAAAAGCTACCCAATACGCAAGTTGCTCCCCCGACTAGAGGAGGAAGCATACAAACCTTCATCACCAGCGCACAATACGGCAGACCGACCACCTCGTGGCCGCGACAGAGAGGCATCTAAGCCCTCCACCAAAACCGTACCCCAGCACCGCTCAAAAAGTACAAAGCCATGGGGGAACGCGCCGGACTTGCGGGATATATTGGAGGACAAGGCAAGACAATCCAGATCTATCTATGGATCACGTGGGCACCCCAAGACCCACGATGAACACCGTCGCACCGGATACAACAACTCCGACCGGGCCGAACACAGCAGACAACGCTCTCTTGAGCTACGTCGCAATATTGCTCAATACAGAGGCGCCGCACACCCACTATGCTTCACTGACGAAGTAATGGATCATCAAATCCCTGAAGGGTTTAAACCCGTTAACATCGAATCCTACGATGGCACAACAGACCCCGCGGTTTGGATCGAGAATTATCTCCTTCATATCCATATGGCCTGCGGCAACGATCTTCACGCCATCAAATATCTCCCGCTCAAGCTTAAAGGACCAGCTCGGCATTGGCTCAACAGCCTGCCCGCAGAGTCAATTGGGTGTTTGGAGGACCTGGAAGCCGCATTCATCGACAACTTCCAGGGCACATATGTGCGACCACCAGACACAGATGACCTAAGCCACATAATCCAGAAGCCAGATGAATCGGCCAGACAATTCTGGACACGGTTCTTAACAAAGAAAAATCAAATCGTCGACTGTCCGGATGCAGAGGCCCTCGCTACCTTCAAACATAACATCCACGACGAGTGGCTGGCCCGACACCTAGGACAGGAAAATCCAAAATCCATGGCAGCCCTCACATCACTCATGACCCACTTTTGTGCGGGAGAGGATAGCTGGCTAGCTCGCAGCAACAACCTCAGTAAAAATGCTGGCAGTCCGGATACTAAGGACCGCAATGGCAGATCGCGTCAAAACAAAAACAAACGCCACATTAACGGCGACAGCAATGAGGATACAGCAGTCAACGCCGGATTCCGAGGCTCCAAACCCGGTCAACGGAAGAAGCCATTTAAAAGAACATCTCCGGGCCCGTCCAATTTGGACCGAATACTCGACCGCTCTTGCCAAATACATGGCACCCCCGAAAAGCCAGCTAACCACACCAACAGAGATTGTTGGGTATTCAAGCAGGCAGGCAAATTAATTACCGAAAACAATGACAAGGGGCTACACAGCGATGACGAGGAAGAGACCCGGCCGCCAAACAATAGAGGACAGAAGGGCTTCCCCCCACAAGTGCGGACGGTAAACATGATATACGCAACGCATATACCCAAGAGGGAGCGGAAGCATGCACTAAGGGACGTATATGCGATGGAGCCAGTCGCCGCAAAGTTCAACCCATGGTCCTCTTGCCCGATCACTTTCGATCGAAGAGACCATCCAACCACTATCCGCCATGGCGGATTCGCCGCATTGGTTTTAGACCCAATCGTCGATGGGTTTCACCTCACGAGAGTCCTTATGGACGACGGCAGTAGCCTGAACCTGCTTTATCAAGATACAGTGCGCAAGATGGGCATAGACCCTTCAAGGATTAAACCTACAAAGACGACCTTCAAAGGCGTCATACCAGGTGTTGAGGCCAATTGTACAGGCTCAGTCACACTGGAAGTAGTCTTCGGATCCCCAGATAATTTCTGAAGCGAGGAGTTAATCTTCGACATAGTCCCGTTCCGCAGTGGCTATCACGCTCTGCTCGGACGGACCGCGTTCGCAAAGCTCAACGCGGTGCCGCATTATGCATACCTCAAGCTCAAGATGCCAGGCCCTCGTGGAGTCATCACGGTCAATGGAAACACGGAACGCTCCCTCCGAACGGAGGAACATACAGCGGCTCTCGCGGCAGAAGTACAGAGCAGCCTTCTAAGGCAATTTTCAAGTCCGGCCGTTAAATGACCGGACACGGCCAAACGCGCCCGGAGCAACATCAACCAAGACCACCTGGCACGTTCCGAGCACGCGTAGCAATGCGGCCCCAACCCCAACCCTCGCACGATTGCAAGACAAACTCTCCGCGTACATCATTACACTCTGGAGATACCATGGGCATAGGGGGAGGGGCACGACCACAACAGACCCAGAGTGCGGTTCCACCACACCAGGGGCTCCCAAGTGTGTCGCTCTTTTTATTTTTTATTTTTCTTCTTTTTTACACAGGACTCTGTCCGGCGGTGAACCTGCCGAACTCATGATGCAACAGCCAGGGAGGGACAAAGGCTGCGACGAACACTCAGGTGGTCTCCATTACGAGCATTAAATTTGTTAAATACACCATTCCGCAGCCTACCCCTGGAGGGAGACACCTTTAATTAGTCCAATCCCTTGCTTACCGCACTATTTGTATCATTCCGCACTCATAGCAGAATTTCTTGAATAAATAATGCAGCACTTTTTGCCTATAATTGCATTACTTTATATATATGTTCATTTACGACATGTTGCATCCGTATATTTTGGTACGGCCGAATACACCAGGGGCTTATGTTCCCCGCATTATGGTGTGATAAGTCCGAACACTTTCACAAGTGCGGCACCCCGAACTTATAGCATTATATGAATCGGCTCCGAATCATGTCTTGGGTCAATAGTTGGGTTTGCCCGGCTCCCATGTTTTGGCACCTTACGTTCCGTTCCGTCGGCTAAGGTAGCACTGGGAGAACCACTGCGATTGCACCCCGGTTGAGCCGGGTTAACGCCTCAGTGGAGAAAGCTAAAACTGACTGTCATGATAAGGCGAGAGACTGGTCGTTGTTCGAGAGGTCTTTTCGAGTCCCTAAAGACTTATGCCGCTTCGAGCGAAGAACCGGATAATGTCCAGCCAAGGCGTGGATAGCGCCCCGAATTCGGTCTTCCGAATACTAGGGGCTTCGCCGAAATTTAAAATTATAGAATTCTATGGCTAAGTGAGAGTGTTCAAGCATTATAAGTCCGGTTGCCTTGTTCGTTGTGTTGAGCGCCTCCCTAGATGGACCCAAAAATGGGAACAAGAGTGCTCAAGTTTATCCCGAACACCCCAGCACTCGTGGCATGGGGGCTGAAGCCGACGACTTGCCATCTCTCAGATTTAATAAACGGCCGCACAGAAGGTAATATTTTAAATCAATAAGTGTTTCTTAGCGCATATGAACAAAGTTTTCAGCGCACAGGATAACACATTGCGAATTTACTCAATAATTACATCTCTGGGGCACTCATCCGCAATCTTGCGGGCACCCTTCAGGACAGTCTTATAGTACATCTCGGGCGTACGATACTCCTTGCCTGTTGGTGGCGCGTCAGTGATAACCCTCTCCGCATCCAGCTTGCCCCAATGCACCTTTGCGCGGGCAAGGGCCCGACGAGCACCTTCAATACAGGCGGAGCGCTTGATGACCTCCACCCAGGGGCACGCATCCACCAACCTCCGCACGAGGCCGAAGTAGCTCCCAGGCATGGCCTCTCCAGGCCACAGCCGGACTATGAGGCCCTTCATGGCCTGCTCGGCTACCTTGTGGAGCTCGACCAGCTGCTTCAGCTGGTCACTAGGGGGCACCGGATGGCCGGCCTCAGCGTACTCAGACCAGAAGACCTTCTCCGTTGAGCTCCCCTCCTCGGCTCTGTAGAATGCGGCGGCATCAGACACGCTGCAAGGCAGATCTGCAAACGCCCCTAGAGAGCTCCAAATTCGGGTAAGTAACACGTAATTTACATTCACATGCTTGCTTTGCATGAAAAATGCCTTACCCGCCGCTATCTTCTTCACCGACTCAATCTCCTGAAGGGCCTTATGGGCCTCGACCTTGGCGGCTTTGGCACTTTCGAGAGCCGAGGCAAGCTCGGACTCTCGAGTCTTTGAGTCGCGCTCCAAACTCTCATGCTTTTCCATGAGAGCCGGGAGCTCTTGCCGCACCTCCGCCACCCGTGCCTCCTGCTTTTCTCGTTCTGCCCGTTCCGCGGCCGCATTGTGTTCGGCCGCGGACACGGCCTCCTTCAGGGTTGCCACCTCGTTCGTGGCCCTGCAGTACCCACGTTATCCTTGTTATTTTTATCGCAACCTAAATCCTTTTTTGTAAGGTAATAATTCAAAGTGGTGTTACTCACCTTCTTTGTCCTCGAGCTGCTTCTTGGCACGGCCGAGCTCTTGCTCGGACCGTTCGAGCTCCTGCTTCAAAGCACCGACCTCCGCAGTCAGTGCGGCAGAGGTCAGCAGCGCAGCCTGCAAACCCATATTGACATAATTTTTTAGCAACCTGCGTATATCTTTTTTAGATCCTCAGTCCGGCTTTTCTTTCAGAACACCGAACCGAGCATCAGGGGCTACTGTCTATGCGGTATTATATTTCATATTTTTAACTTCTTACCTCAAAGCCCGATAGAAGGCTACTGCAGGCTTCGGTCAGCCCGCTCTTGACGAGCTGCACCTTCTGAATCACCGCACTCATAATAGTGCGGTGTCCTTCCTCGATGGAAGCGCCTTTGAGCACCTCCAACAAGTTGTCCGGCGCCTCCGGTTGGACGGAGGCCGCCGGCGTCACGGTCTTGCCCTTCTTGTGAAGGGGCCGCCGGCCGGACTCCGGAACCACTGCGGGTTCCGTCGTGGAGTCCGGCGCAAAGTCCGGGAGGCTGCCTTGTGGCGCCTTCGGAGCCTCCCCTGGTGGGTCCCTTCTTGGGATCCCACCTCGGCGTCCTCAGCATCGCGAGGGGTGGAGGCGGTCGGGATGGAGTCTACATCCGACGGAGCCAGCAACCCGCGCGATGAAGCGGGGAGATCATCATCGGCCGGACTACAGGCAGCATGCGGCATTAGAATGACACTATGTGACACAAAAGAGAAATTATAAATCATTCAGGAATCCGGATACTTACGATCTCGCCGGAGGCCTGGCCCTTGAGGGACATTCTTCGTCGCCAACGTTGACGTTGGCGGAGCTGTCCGGGGGAATAGTCCTTCCCCTCTTGGACCCTTCGGCCTCCCCTGTTGGGGAAGCCTTCCTCTTCCTCTCTCCTTCCTCTGGGAGAGAGTCCTCTTTCTCCTCCTCGTTTTCGGGGGAGGAGTCCGCCTCGGAGTCGTCGGACACCTGAAAACGGGAACTCTTTCGAGTACCCGTGGCCTCCTTCTTGGCCTTCTTCTCCGGCACCACGTGCGGTGCCGGAACCAGCAGCCCCACTAGACGGGCGTCTACTGGGTTTTCTGGCATAGGAGCCGGACAGATGATCTGCTCCGCCTTCCTCATCCAGTCCTGTCAAAGGAAAAGGGGAAATTGAAACCCGCATAGAGTCAAACTATGAATAGCAAGTGTCCCGTATAGGGGTAGAATCACTTACCTTGTCAGCTTGATGCTGCGAGCGAAATCCGCGATCTTCGGTGGCGGATGCGGGGGCTTCGGCGCCCTTGAAGAGCACTTTCCAGGCATCTTCGTACCTAGTGTCGAAGAGCCTGCTCAAGGTTTGGTGCTGTGCTGGATTGAACTCCCACAATTTAAATGCCCGTTCTTGGCACGGGAGAATCCGGCGGATGAGCATGACCTGGACCAGGTTGACAAGCTTGAGCTTCTTGTTCACCAGCCTCTGGATACAGGTTTGGAGTCCGGTCAGCTCCTCCGAATCACACCAGGTCAGGCCGCTCTCCTTCCAAGAGGAGAGCCGCATGGGGATCCCAGATCTAAATTCGGGGGCCGCTACCCATCTAGGGTCACGCGGCTCGGTGATGTAGAACCACCCCGATTGCCATCCCTTGATGGTTTCCACGAAGGCACCCTCGAGCCAGACGACGTTTGGTATCTTACCCAACATGGCGCCTCTGCACTCTGCTTGAGTGCCCTTCACCACCTTCGGCTTGACATTGAAGGTCTTGAGCCACAGGTCGAAGTGAGGCTGGATGCAGAGGAAGGCCTCGCACACGACGATAAACGCCGAGATGTTGAGGATGAAGTTTGGCGCCAGATCGTGGAAATCCAGGCCGTAATAGTACATGAGCCCCCGGACAAAGGGATGCAATGGGAAGCCCAGTCCACGGAGGAAATGGGGAAGAAATACGACCCTCTCATGGGGCCTGGGGGTGGGGATGAGCTGCCCCTCGTGGGGCAGCCGATGCGCGATGTCACCGGATAGATATCCGGCGCTGCGCAGTCTTTCAATGTGCCCCTCCGTAACAGAGGAGGTCATCCACTTGCCTCCCGCTCTAGACATGACTGGAGAAGGTTGAGACGAGATGTGCGGGCTTGGGCGCTGGAGCTCGAGTGCGCGGAGATGGATAAGCAAAGGAGGAAGAAGGCGTAGGTGAAAGGGTGGATCCTAATCCCCTTATATGGGCGGACGAAAACTATGCGTCCCCACTGGCCTGGTAAAACTCGCTTATCTCCCAAGTGCCACCATCAATGGCGCGGTTGGGTTACCCACATCCGTATTGATGAGAATCTCGGAATAAGGGGAACACGATCTCTGCTTCGACAAGACGTGCCAAGGAAACCGCTTCGCTAAACGCGCGGAGGTGGTAAAGTAAAAAAACGATTCAAGTAAGGGCTTGGTAGTGGTGTGACGTCATGCCATAGAAAACGTCAGCAGATTGAACTTGTGTATATTATTCTCTCTACGGTGGAATGTGGAATTTATTTTGCAGAGCCGGACACTATCCTGGTGTTCACAATCTTCTATGAATTATTCGGAGGAGGAACCCGCCTTGCAATGCCGAACAATATGCGCGCCGGACTCATCGTCATTGAAGCCTGGTTCAGGGGCTACTAAGGGAGTCCTGGACTAGGGGGTGTCCGGATAGCCGGACTATCATCGTCAGACGGACTCCAAGACTATGAAGATACAAGATTGAAGACTTCGTCCCGTGTCCGGATGGGACTTTCCTTGGCGTGGAAGGCAAGCTTGGCGATACGGATATGTAGATCTCCTACCATTGTAACCGACTCTGTGTAACCCTAGCCCTCTCTGGTGTCTATATAAACCGGATGGCTTTTAGTCCGTAGGACACAACAACCATTACAACAATCATACCATAGGCTAGCTTCTAGGGTTTAGCCTCCTTGATCTCGTGGTAGATCTACTCTTGTAATACCCACATTATCAATATCAATTAAGCAGGACGTAGGGTTTTACCTCCATCAAGAGGGCCCGAACCTGGGTAAAACATCGTGTCCCTTGTCTCCTATTACCATCCGCCTAGACGCACAGTTCGGGACCCCCTACCCGAGATCCGCCGGTTTTGACACCGTCAGTTTGCCTGAAACTTTAGTCCCTCAAACTCAATATCCACACCTTGGAAGTAACTCTGAGTGATTTGCTTAATACCGGGGGACTTGATGATCATGGTTTTTTCCAAGGGAAGCATCGAAAAATCATGTTCCAAAGCAAACTTCTTTGAAATAAACGAGTGAGAAGCTCCAGAATCAAACAAAACCGTGGCAGGTATTGTGTTGACAGGGAATGTACCGACTACGATATGTGGGGCATTCTGTGCTTCTTCCTTGGTCACATGGTTCAAGTGACCCTTCTTGTGATTGTTATTGGGGTTGAAGTTGTTACGCTTGGGGGCTGAATTCTTTCCACTGTTGTTCGGCTTGAGGGCCGAGTTTCTTGGCTTTAGGCACTGTTTGGCATAGTGTCCTTCCTCTCCACAAGCGTAGCAAGTAACACCTGGGCGATATGTAAAATCCTTGTCCCTTGCATGAAAATTTTTGTTTGGTCGTGGAACATTTGTCGTGGATTTGTTTGCTCCACCTTTCTGAAAATCAGTCTTGTTCCGGTTGTTGCGAGCATGAGTAGTCTTGTCTCTTTTGCGCTTGTGAAAATCCTCCAAGCTGTGGCGCTCATTTTCCAATGTAATGGCTTTGTCCACAAGTGTTTTGAAATCCGTAAAGGTGTGTACGACCAGCTGGCATTTAAGTGCTGGTGCCACACCGTCCAGAAATTTTTCCATCTTTTTATTTTCAGTCATACGCTCTTCGTTGGCATAACGGGATAATTGAGTAAACTGACTGTTGTACTCAGTCACTGTCATGCTTCTCTGCTTGAGGTCATCAAACTCCCTTTTCTTGATCTTCATAATGCTTCTGGGAATGTGCGCCCCACGAAAACCTTCTTTAAATTCTTCCCAGGTGATGTTATTTTCATTGGGGTGCATGTGTAGGAAATTTTCCCACCATGATGCAGCTGCTCTAGTGAGGTAGTGAAGTGCATAAAGTACCTTCTCACGGTCCGAACATTGTGCAATAATTAACTTCCTTTCAATATCTCGAAGCCAATCATCAGCCTCAAGAGGTCTATCAGTGTGAGAGAACGTTGGGGGACGTGTCTTTTGTAGTTCAGACAATTTGGAATGCTGTTGATATGGTCCACGGTGATTTTCCATATTGATCACATGGTTCATCATTTCTTGATGCTGCTACTGGCTTTGCTCATAAAGGCATCATACTTGAGAAAATGCTGCTTCACTGCCTTGCTGACTTGACTGCCCCTGTGTGAAATTGGTACTTGTCTGGGTACCATAATTTTCTTCCGGTGGACTTGGCATGGAACGAGTCCAGGGACGAGGCATTTTCCACTCTGGGGTATTTTTGCAGAACTTATGAGAAAAACCGAGTGGCAAAATTAAACAATATTGCAAAGGCGAAACTCCTAGATTTTCAAGAAAATACTTGATTGCGCATGGAGAAGGACCGCTAGTACATATCTTACACGCAAGCAGTAATTATACAATACATCACTCAGGATGTGCGTACACATTCCTGACATGTTATTTAGGCTAGTGCACTTCTCCGAGTTCCTACATGATGCGCACACAAACTACTTCTCACCAAACCTATATACATATAAACATATCATACAAGCTGGTACATCGCATGGCTGTTAGGCGCACTCAGTCAGAGATGGTAAGAACTTCCCTCGGCCTGGCAAGGGTAAGACCCAGTGATGCTGGAGACTCAACCTCCTCCTCACTAATAGGCTCCAGGCGTGAAGTACTGGGTTGAGGAGCTGGTGCGGGTGTGGTAGGTGGTGCAGCTCTGACTGGAGTAGGAGCAATGACTTGGTCAAACTCTTCAGGGGTAGGCAGGCTGCGAGCATTGGCAAAGATGGCAGGTGCATAGGATGCTGAGGACGAGACGTAAGTCAGTGGTGGTGATGTATGGAGGAGCTCCCTCCTGTTGGCGGAACAGCCCTGCACGAAGTCCATACGAGCAGCCACGAAGTCGTCCACGAGGTTATCAAAAGCTGCCTCAAGAGCTTTGAGATATTCAACCAACATCTCAATAGCCTCATCTCTCTCCCCCCTAGCACAAGCAAACGCATAGTGACATGTGTATGGCACGTGGCATGGGAGGTAGCGGTAGCGACGAGTCTTCATCGAAGGAAGAGCATCCTGGAGACGAGCTATCGCCTCACGGGCAGCCATCTGCATGGCATGCCTCTCCGTAGGCATGGCCCTTCCCACAAATCGGAAGCAGCATGACTCAGAACGTCCTCCCTTGAATTGCACCGCGGCCTGGTGCATAGACACGCTGTCGCTGATCTTGTGCTGGTAGAGTGTGACTTCCGGACGAGCCGATGGCCCGATTGCGACTTTGGTGATGGAGACGAGAAGCTTGATAAACCCCTCAGGTACATTGGCGAATACCTGTGACTCACAGTCGCTGCCAGCCATCTACAAAAGTAGACAAATTTTTCGAATAGTCAAATCATAAATTTATGATGACCAGCAGAAAATTGCTACATTTGCAAAAATGATAAATAAAAGCACTTATTATGCTAATAACCGATTAGCGATCACACCTAGTGGCTTCCTACAGTCAGCCTGGCTCTGGTACCAAGGTTGTCAGGACCGGTTTTCCAATAAAATATTTATTGAAAAATCGACCATTTTATCAGACCAGTATAGGAAAATCTTCCTTACTAGTAGACAAATCCTTGATGCAGAAATCCAGTAGTACTAAATATTATACAAGGTTGAGCTGAGGCTGCTCAATAATTTATTACAAGCACGCCGATATTATACATAAAGCCGGATATGACACAAGAGGTATGGTGGCATAACTACTGACTCGTAATAAAAGTGGTGGTGGATATGTCATAGTGACGTGGGTGACATGACTCCTAAATCTTACAGCTCATCGAGCGCCGAAGTGAGGCTCGATGATTTTATTTGGGTAGCGGAAGCGTATATGACTGACTGGGACTCCTCTAGGCGTCGGACTCGCTATCGTACTCTTCATCCATAAGATCGCCTTCGTCAATATCTGGCCAAAACAAAAAGCCAGGTGAGTACTTTGAATGTACTCGCAAGACAGTTTGGACATAAGATATAACAAATGCAAACATGATGCACATGAGAAGATTAGTAATGCACACTCAGATAATAAATTTGCACGGCCTGTTAAATAAAAAGGAAGTCAGGCGGTAGTCCTCCCGAAATCCCAATAAAATAACTGACGACCGATCGGGTGTCTGAAGCGACGCCTCGAAAGGTAAAAATAAATTTAACATGCCGCAGTCGGGCGTCAGAGTGACACCACATAAAGGGCTTATATTAAAATATAAATGACAGTGCGTGCCACAGTCGGACGTCTAAGCGACATCTCGAAAAGGGCTTATAAAGAAAGTAAATACCATGGATGCCATAGTCGGATTTCTGAGCGACATCACATAAAGGGCTTATATCAAAAGTAAATAACGAGAATGCCACAGTCGGACGTCTGAGCGACATCACATAAAGGGCTTATATCAAAAGTAAATAATGAGAATGCCACAGTCGGACGTCTGAGCGACATCACATAAAGGGCTTATATTTCACCATTCGAATTCAAGTAGCTCATGAATTTAAATCATCCCAAGGAAATACTCATTACATAATAATAAACGGGTTAGTCCATCCACAGGAATAACATTCAGCCAGGTTTACCACTCATGTTTATTCATCGAAGATTGTCACTGAAACTGACACTAAGACTGACGATGAGACGGACGTTGAGACTGACACTGACACTGACATTGATATGTTGATCACAGTCCTTGACCGTGGACACGGTTACTCAAATGGTTTTAACTCTGCAGAGTTTGTACTCTTTACCCACAGCCAACGGATTTCCGTAGTCACAAAGGACTAGTCTGTTTACGGTATTTTAGAAGAAACTCATCTAACCAGTACACACCCATTCCACATTCCGCTGCCACAAGAATCACCCTAGGCAACAGTCAAGAAAAACTTTAAGACGGGGAGGCCATAACCTCGAGTAGCATGGGATCAAATTTATATCGCGCGCTCTAAGGGGTGCCCCCCTCTCGGTCCCAACCGGAAACACCCATGCCCCCTGACCGGATGATGGGCTTTAATCCAGGGCCATGGAACCCTCATCACGGCCCCTCTATTTGGTGTGTACAAGGAAAGAGGTTTGCAACTGACTAGACCGCATTCTTTGCAGAAGACATGTGGTAGCACGAAAAAGGGGACGAACGGGAACATGACTTGATCCACGTTAATACTGGAGTTAAAAGGTTGACATAAGCATGGCATGCTTCAACAATACCAGCTTACAGCCTATCATTCCACCACATGATCAGGTTATCTCACCGTCATATGGACACATCAAATTTCGAAGCTCACTTGTAGCTTACCTTGCACGCAATATAAATTTCACTAATGCATATAAAGTCATGCCATGAGAACACTACTCAAGAAACATGCAAAACACTCATCATATCAAAGGTTCAAACATGCTTACCTGGTTCGGAGTAGTCGGAGTCTAGCTCGGTGAAGTTTGCGGCTCCGTCACCTCCTTCGGTATCTACGTTATAAAAAAATCGGATACTAACGTAAATACCATGCGTGCATAAAAGTTGTTCCAAATAATTTTCAAATAAATATGATAAAAACTAGATAGAAAAATAAAGATGATAGAAAAAAATCAACTCAAAATCATCTTTTGTTTAAAAGGTATAAGGGTTTTAGTCCAGGGACTAATCTGTAATGAAACAAAAACTTTCCAAGGGCTAGTTTAGAAAAAGACAGAAAACGTTTCAGTTAGAAAACGTATTTTGCCCGAAGGCGTTTTCAGAAAACGCTTTAAAAAAAGAAAAAGCTGACGAGGGGGTCCCACCCGTCAGGTTTGAAAACCAAAACAGAGTCCCGCCGGCGCCCGAGGCTTGTGGTGGTCGTTGGTGTCGGTCCACGGCGAGCCAGGGGGAGTGGAGGGTACCTACAGACTCACGGAGCTCTCCCGCGTCTGTGGGTGGTGGATTTGGTCGTCGGCGAGCACCATGTCGACGGCGGCCTCTTCTCCGGCGGACGGCGGTTCGGTCGAGGATGGATCTCACCGGGGAGGGCTGCAGACGCCAAATTGAAGCGCGGATTAGAGGAGTGGGTGCACTAGGAGGCTACTGACGCCGTTTGGGAGGCGGGGGTGCTCTCACTAGAGAGGATCTTGCCGGAGCCCGTGGTGGAGGGGTAGTGCTAGGTCGAGAAGGAGCTCGAGGCCTCTTTTTATAGCCGGTCGAGGTGGTTGCCAAGAACGGGGTATCTCCGGCGAGCGATTACGGCGAGGCAGAGGCTGGACGGGAGGTTTAGGTGACTTGGCAGCTGCAGATTGGTCTACTGGTTCCATCCCGAGGCTAATCTTGGTTCATCTTGGGCGATACTCCAGACCTTCAACGGAACGGCCTCACGGGCACGTCGGCGGCAGAGAGCGCGCTCTGTGCCTCTCAGGCCACGGCGACGGTTCTGCAGCACGAACGGGGAAGAGGACAGTTACGCGGTAGCTCTTGGTGGTGTGGACAGTGGTGGACGGCGCCGTATGGCAAGGTTTGCCCCTGTTGGCCGCCACGGGTGATTCGTCCACCGCAGAAGACGCCGGCGTTGGCGAGACACGTCGCCACCGACGCCCACGCCCGTCCAAATGACCGTGCGGCACGATGGATAAGAAGGAGGAGCAGGGAGCAAGAGGCCAGAGCGAGCACTAGCGAGATTGACGCTGCGGCTCTGAAGAAAACGACACTGACGACGGAACTTGAACACTGAACTCTGAACTTTGAAAGAAACAGTGCACGCCAGCTGTTCAACGAAATGTTTTGGTCACGTGGAAAATTTTTCTTGAGCTGATCCTTGGTGAGGTGACCTCTTGATGCATCTAGAGGCTTCCTGATTTATCTCAGATTTTTAGGAGAAGAAAAAGAATGAATTTCACCAAAATTGGCAAATCTGGTTCAAACTTGCAGCAAGCATATTTTGAAAATTTTGAACTGTGGACCAGTGGATCTTGATGGATCTTGGTTGAGGGTACTAAGGACTAGCTAGGGTAATTTGCTTGGGCTCAGAAGCTTAAAGGATCTGGTACTTCCTTTGTAAATACCAAGAGTCCAAATTAAATGACAGAAAAAGATTTGAGGATAAAATAAATAGAAAGGAAATCTAAAAGAGGTTGAGACTTGCTGGAATTGGGTGCTTGACTTGACCCAAAGTAGGGAGAGGATTTGGAAGGAAGTTTTCAACATAGGTCATGGCAAGAGAAAAAAAATGAGTGGGAAGGAATAAACCCATAATTTATAGAGACTCTTTTTAATAAAAGAAATATTAAAACAACCCAACATAATTTTTGTTGACCCAACACATGTTAAAGAACCCTGAAGACCAAAAATCAACATTGAGAAGAACTCCAAAAAAAGTATTTTTCATAAAAATGGTTTGAGAAGGAGAGCCCCTCTTTTAGCAAAATTTCAAATAATCCCCTTTAAATCAAATAAAGAATTTAATAAAAAAACCAAATCATAATTTTTGTAGTGTTACAATAGCTTCTATCGGGACACAGCTGAATCCCACAATAGACACCGCACTGCAAGACTTCCTGCGTGAGAATTGGGATATCTTCGCCTGGCATCCTTCAGACATGTCGGGCATCCCACGTAGGCTGGCCGAACACAGTCTCAATATACTGAAAGGATACAAGTCAGTCAAGCAGACTCTTAGACGCTTCTCAGAGCCTAAGCGGCAAGCCATGGGAGAAGAGCTAGCCAAGCTACTCGAGGCCGGATTCATCAGAGACACCAAACATCCAGATTGGCTAGCAAACTTGGTAATGGTACCAAAAAAGGACAAATCCTGGCTCTTGTGTGTCGATTTCAAGGACCTCAATAAAGCTTGCCCTAAGGATCCCTTCCCCCTCCCGTGCATTGATCAAATAATCGATGCCACCGCAGGACACGACTCATTGTGTTTCCTCGATGCATACTCCGGATACCATCAAATAAAGATGGCGGAGTCCGACCAGGCCGCAACGGCCTTCATCACTCCGTACGGCCCCTTCTGTTTCAACACCATGCCCTTCGGGCTCAAAAACGCCGGCGCAACCTATCAACGCATGATTCAGACATGCCTGGAAAAACAAATCGGCAAGACAGTAGAGGCCTACGTAGACGATGTGGTCATCAAAACAAGACACGTTGCAACTTTAATAGATGACTTGAGGCTTACATTTGATAATCTCCGAACATACGACATCAAGCTCAACCCGGAGAAGTGTGTCTTCGGAGTACCCTCCGGAAAATTGCTCGGCTTCATCGTTTCCAATAGAGGAATTGAAGCCAATCCGGCAAAAATCCGAGCTCTGTCACAGTTGGCTATCCCAACAGACCTCAAGCAGATCCAGAAACTAACTGGATGTGTGGCTGCCTTAAGCCGCTTTATCTCCCGCTTAGGAGAGAAGGCACTACCTCTGTATCGCCTTCTTCGACGCACCGAACACTTCGAGTGGACGGATGCGGCCACGGCCGGACTGGAAGAAATAAAGGCACTCTTGGCCACGAACCCAGTCCTGACCGCGCCAAACATTGGCGAACCCATGCTATTATACATAGCCGCAACAAACCAAGTCATGAGCGCAGTGCTCGTCGTTGAACGAGAGGCAGACGGACACAAGTTCCCGCTCCAAAAGCCGGTATATTACGTGTCCACTATCCTCACTCCATGCAAATCTCGGTACCCACACTATCAAAAGATAGCGTACGCGGTCTTCATGGCATCCCAGAAACTACGACACTATTTTCAAGAGTGTTCGATCACGGTGGCCTCCGAAGTACCACTCAATGACATAATAAATAATCGTGATGCAACAGGCCGAATTGCTAAATGGGCTATTGAGCTCCTTACGTTCGACATAATATACAAACCACGGCGGGCTATTAAGTTGCAAGTACTGGCTGACTTCTTCACCGAATGGACAGAAGCCGAACTCCCTAAGGAGTACGGCGCGTACTCAAATTGGATCATGCATTTCGACGGCTCTAAAATGCTGGCCGGATTGGGAGCGGGTGTCGTCCTGACATCCCCCACCGGAGACACGGTTCAGTACATCCTCCAAATATTATACACAAACTCCAACAATGCAGCCGAATACGAGGCTCTGTTGCATGGTCTTCGGATGGTAGTCTCCATGGGCATCCAACGCCTCGAAGTGGGCGGGGACTCGAACCTCGCAATATCTCAGGTAAATGGAGACTTTGATGCCAAGGACCCAAAAATGGAGGCCTATCGCAATGTCGTCCTCAAAATATCAGCTCGGTTCGAGGGGCTCGAATTCCACCATGTGGTCAGATAAAATAACCAAGCGGCCGATATCCTCGCCCACATCGGTGCCAAATGCGACCCCGTCCCACCTAAATCTTCTTGGAAAGGTTGTTCAAGCCGTCCGTGGCATGGGAAGGGAAGTCCGGCACTATTAGTCCGTCTCCGAACACAACCCCAGATTATGAACCTTCTGACATAATCGGAGGCTCTCCCACCGAAATAACACCTTCGGCCCACGAAATAATGGTTGTCATACCGAGCCCTTCTTGGCCTACCTAAATACGCAAGAGCTCCCCGAGGATCAAAATGAGGCACGTTGTATTGTGCGACGCTCTAAGGCCTACAAAGTCCATGAAGGAGAGCTCTACAAAAAGAGCACCACCAGAGTGCTCCAACGATGCATCTCCGAAGAGGAAGGGCGGCAGCTCTTAGCCGAAATCCATTCCGGACTAGGCGGGCACCACGCGGCAGCCCGAGCTCTCGTAATCAAGGCCTTTTGGATGAGATTTTACTAGCCGACAGCCTGGGTGGACGCGCACGACCTTGTCCAACATTGCGTTGGTTGTCAACTATTTGCCAATCAGAGCAATATGCCCCCTACCGCTCTCCAAACAATCCCTATAACTTGGCCCTTTGCGGTCTCGGGGCTGGATATGGTGGGACCCCTTAAAGGGGGAAGCCATAAGAAAAAAATACTTATTGGTCATGGTGGACAAGTTCACCAAATGGATAGAAGCCAAGCCAGTTAAAACTGCCGAATCCGGACCAGTGATAGACTTCATATCGGAGGTTGTACACCATTACGGTGTCCCCCACAGTATCATCACTGGCAATGGCTCGAATTTTACAGCCGAGGAGGTGAAAACCTGGTGCGGCAAAATGGGCATTAAGCTCGACTACGCCTTTGTCTATCACCCCCAAACAATCGGTCAAGTCGAACGTGCAAATGGTCTTATTATGAGCGGCATTAAACCTAGACTAGTGCGATCCTTGAAGGAATCAGACACGCATTGGGTCGAGGAACTCGACTCCATACTCTGGCGGTTGCGGACCACACCAAATCGTACCACCGGATACACACCATTTTTTATGGTGTACGGCACAAAAGTAGTGCTGCCCTGCGATATAATCCATGACTCACCTCGCGTGCGCATGTATGAAGAGAAGGAAGCCGAGCTAGATCGGCAGGACAACTTAGATGCTTTGGAGGAGGAGCGTGATGTCGCTAAAGCCCGTTCCGCATTCTATCAGCAACAGGCTTGAAGGTATCAAAGCAGAGAAGTACGGGCCAAAACTTATAACATTGGCGAACTCGTTCTACGCCTCCCCGAGAAGAAGAAGGACAAGCTCAAACCCAAGTGGGAGTGTCCCTTCATCATTGATAAAGTTCTCACCGGAAGAGCGTACCGTCTATGCAGTGCATCTGATAACAGACTCGAGCCGAACCCATGGAACGCGGCCAGACTCCGGAGATTCTACGCCTAGCGTCGAACCCAGTGTTCGTCTCCTTAACTCCGCCTCTTCAATTATGTTCTCTTTCTTCCTTTCTCGCCTCCATTTTCCTTTTAACATACATCCTTAAAACTGTAAGGATGCCCTGAGCACTCCGGCCGCATTATGCGTGCACACTATACCTGGGGGCTTCCTATTCGGAAGCTAAATACAACTACTTTAATGGCTCCTTGCCAGCCACATATGCATTTTTCTCTCCATATGTGCCTTTTCTTCACCATTATATGCATCGATATGACTTAAGTTTTGGCCATGCTGGGTTGCCTGGCTCTTGTATTTATGCCCTACGTTCCCGTTAATTCGGCTAGGGCATAAGGGGAGCACCTCTGTGATTGTTACTGCCGGTTGAGCTGGATGTGTACCTCAGACTGGGTGAAGCCGAAAGCTAGCGTTCTTAAGGGAATATTCGGCCGGTGAACAAAAGATGTTCTTGTTCATTACAATGAAAATACCCAGATGTTTTGTTTCCTGCGCTTCTGTTTGCAGTTCGTACATGCACATCGATGCATGCGCACCCAGAGAAAGGAACCCCTAACGGAACTATTCTCTCTGGAAGATGTTTCTTACTATCCATGTAATATAACATAACTAGTTGGGTACTTGTCTGTTCAAGCACTTATGACCCCTACGCCTGGTTTCCACGCATAACCCAGGTTTTCATAACTGTGTGGGTATTCGGATACACCCCGGGCTGTCGGATCCGGGGGCTGAAGCGAAAAGGTCTGCCATGACAAATGATTTTCAATCCGGCTAGGGAGTACATGAGCCCATTCAAATTACATAGTCATTTAGACTGGGTGTACTCTTCCTCTATACCATCCAACAGGTTGTCTAGCTTAAAAATCTTGTTGGGAATACTTTGTAGCTAATGCTACTTGGTCATATACCAGACTAACGGGTACCTCTTGTCCATCTGACCCACCCGGTCCAACTTCGGCCATATGTTCGGGTCAGACTTGGAGTATCGCGTCTTCACCATGGCCCAAGCTTCTCTCGCACCTTGCCGGCAAGCTGATATCTTCCATAATCGAAAGCACTGCCGTGCTCCTTTGAGCATCTCTGCAAGTTCGCTCATGCCTCCTGGCAGGGAAGCAGACGGCCACAAAGCCTGGGCAATACCCTGCATCACCTGCCGAGCTCGCTCGTGTAGTTGTGAAAGCTCTTGCAGCATATCGCCTGCAGAACCGGGCATCTCCTCTTCAGGGTGGCCCGTCAACATACCTGGAGACATAACTTTGTCAATAAGCCTCCTCGCCGAACTATACTACAGTTTGTTCAAGTACTTACTATAAATGCCACGTCGAAGCCTCCGGTTCTCCTTCACGGAGTCCGCGAGATGAGCCCGAACATCTTTCAATTTGACGCTCAGTCGGATATTAGCATCTTGCAGCTTATTCTTCTCCTGAATAGACTGCGTCAGCACACATTCGCCCGCCTTCAGCTCACTTCACAGATGCAGCTCATTATCTCCCACAGTTTTTGGATTTCCTCTGGGATTGTCTGCCGAATCTTTCGTCAGATTTATAAACCATGCCGAACAAACAAACTGGTAGAAGGAAATTATTACCAGAAGAAGCCTTTTTGGATTCCTCTTGTTCAGCTACATTGGCCTTCATTTGGGCCTTACATTCCTCCAGCTCTTGAGACAACTGGGCATTCTTCTCTACAAGAACCTATGCATTTAATGATCCTTAAATTAGTTGTGCCAACTGTTTCAAGTCTCAGGGGCTACTACTACACATACTTATTAAATTCTCTTACCCGTATATCCTTCACATACTGGTCCGTTGCTCTGGCAAGTCCATCTTGAGCAACACGGATATATGCGTGTCCGGAATTGAAGGCATTGAACGCCTCTTCAGAAAAAATACCACCGCGGAGTACGGCCCGTCGGCGCCGGTGATTCATGGCGCTCTCCACTTCAGAATTTTTGGTGGAAAGCATATCCGTATCCTCCGCAGGAGGACAGTTTGGCACTGTCCCCACATCAGCCTCCGCCCGCGAATCCGGTCCAGGAATCCGGATGCTGGAGGCGTGGCCGGTAGGGTCCCCGGACATAGTCCGGCGTTTCCTGTCAGGACATAATTAAAGTCGTCACGCCTCGACAAAAAGACCAAATAAACCACGGGGCAAGTTTAATGAATACCTCTGCGCCCGCGTCTCGCTCCTAACCGCCTTCCATTTAAGCCTACCTTGTCTAGGCGCCTCTTGCTGAGAGGCCCCCGTGGGATCCGCGTGCGTCCCGACTGTCGTTTCTATAAAAGTACGGCATGTGAGCATAAGGTACAACAAAACGAAAGAATTCTTTCTGAAGGTTGGAACCCCGACATTACTTACATGCGACACGGGAAGCAGTCCGAGATAATCCGCGATGATGGCCACTAAAGAGCCGCCACTGCTTGCCTGGTAGAAAATCCCGTCGACGAATTCCACGGATATGTCCGGATCTTCTTCAAGTCCGGGGTCGAGAGCCTGACCGGGATCCTCTGGCTGCGGAGAGGGGTTGTTGAACTCTTTCACGGCTTCCTTAGTTCCTATTTTGAAACGGCAAGGTAAATAATTGTGACAAAGAAGGTAAGAACGGATAGAGTCGAGTAAAAGATGACAACTTACCCAGCTTCGGGGGTTATACGTGGAAAATCCATCCCGCGGTTTAATGCGGAGGAACTCCTCTTCTTCTCCTTTGTACAATTCGGACAGTATCCTCGCCAAAGATGTGGCGGAGTCCGGACCTTTGCGACTGCAGCGGGAGGCATCGTCTTCTCCATTGAAGTGCCACATGGGTTTTCCCCTATATTGAAGTGGTTGCACTCCCCTTATTACGCATATTGACATAACTTCGATTATTGTCAATCCTGATTTGGCCAGGGTTTGTATCCGGCTCATCAGATAGAAGACTTCCCTGTTATCTTCCTCCTGGGGGCTCCGAGGGCGCCAGCTTTGGCGTTTCTTCGGCGGAGTATTGGTAAACTCAGGAAGGCCTGTCCGGACCGGGTCCGGAAGGGGAACGTCATCGACATAAAACCACTCTGAGGGCCAGTCTTCGGACACCTTCTTTGGAGTACCGGGCAGGTATCCGGTCTAGGCGATGCGCCATATTTCGGCTCCGCCCACTTGATATACGGATCCCTCCTGGTTGCGGGGGACGAGACAAAATAACCTCTTCCATAACTCAAAATGAGCTTCGTAGCCCAGGAACAGCTCACAGAGGGCAACATAACCTGCGATGTGCAGTATGGAGGCGGGGGTAAGATTATGCAAGTGGAGACCGTAGAACTCCAGGAGCCCGCGGAGGAATGGGTGGATTGGAAACCCGACGCCTCTTAGCAGATATGGGACGAGGCATACTCGCTCCCCCCAAGATGGGTTAGGGAATCTCTCCGCTTGCTCCCCGCCATTATAGGTGGCTAGTCCGGATCGGACGGGGACCATGTATGCGGGCGGAAGGAACCCTTTGGTCTGCAGCTCTATTAGGCAGCTGTGAGGGATGGAACACTTTTCCCAATCCCCTGGTTTCGAGCTAGGGGAGTGATGAGCAGGGCTGCGGCGACCGGTCATGATGTGATGGCCTCTTTTCGACGCGCTCTACGGAATGCTTGCTTGGGAGAAGGTGGTGTGATTTGGATCTGAGGATCCCCGTCTCCTCAAATAGACGGCTTACCTATGGGATTAGGGTGGCAAATGTAAAAAATGCCACGGCCCCTCGTCTTCGATCGACACGTGGAGGTGGCCATTAGTGAAGCATAGAAGCCGAGCAGTACAACCTTACTGGGAGGCCGGACACTATTTGCTGCGACAGGTGCACCGGATTTGGAGAAGAACCCGCCTTGCAATGCCGAAGACAATCTGCGCGCCGGACTCATCGTCATTGAAGCCTGGTTCAGAGGCTACTGAGGGATTCCTATATAGGGGGGTATCCGGACAGCCGGACTATATACTTTGGCCGGACTATTGGACTGTGAAGATACAAGATTAAAGACTTCGTCCCGTGTCCGGATGGGACTCTCCTTGACGTGGAAGGCAAGCTTGGCGATCCGGATTATAGATCTCCTTCTCTGTAATCGACTTTGTGTAACCCTAGCCCCCTCCGGTGTCTATATAAACCGAAGGGTTTAGTCCGTAGGACGATAACAATCATACCATAGGCTAGCTTCTAGGGTTTAGCCTCTCCGATCTCGTGGTAGATCAACTCTTGTAATACTCATATCATCAAGATCAATCAAGCAGGAAGTAGGGTATTACCTCCATCGAGAGGGCCTGAACCTGGGTAAACATCGTGTCCCTAGCCTCCTGTTACCATTAGGCTTAGACGCACAGTTCGGGAACCCCTACCCGAGATCCGCCGGTTTTGACACCGACAGAGGTGCCGTTGGGCGCGGTGGTGGCGTCGATGATAGCTAGACCGACCAAGGTTGATGCATCAGTACAGTTCTGAAGATGGAGCGGTGGTAGTTGGCGGCGGCGGCCTCTGAGAGCACGCCGGATCGGCGAGATCCATGCCCGACAGGCGTCCTGGATGGGTCTTTAGGTCTTAGATGTTAAGTTTGGCTACGATGTCTGTTTAGTATTAGGCCCAGGCTATCTGCGCCCCTTCATCAACTGGATAGGTGTATCGACAGTTTGTTGCTTAGACGGCGACTTTAGTCTTACTGTGGTATTACTTTGTAAGGTCTTGTGAGAATAATTAATAAAGTGGTTGTATGCATCACCCAGATGCATAGGCCGAGGGTCATCCTCCTTTTCTAAAAAAACAAAGCACCTAGACAGAGTCATGACAAACATGAGGGACCTCCGCCGCACAGCCACGACTCTAGCACGAACCGAATCAACGTACCCCCTCCCACCACCTTGAGCGTCTAGAGAGTCGACAAGTGGGTTCTAGGACATGACGGGGTCGGAGGAAGAAGCCATGGAGGAAGCGTTGACGATGTCGTACATTGCACCCCGGATGCATACACCCTGAGAAGCCCCAACCAAGCATCGCATTCAACATCAACCATTTTAACACCGGGGATTTCACAAGCAACCAAGACGACACCCTCACGATCTGTAGAACTAGAATTTCTCTCACCCGATGCCTAGTGGTAGCGCAATCGATCGTGCACACACAAGAAAGAACAAAAGAAAGAACCGCACGTGCCGCCCCAAGGAGCGAACCAAATTTTCATTTGTGTGCTAGTGTGTTCGCTGTGTTTTTCACAAATACGCAAAGAATTATGTATTTCTTTTTATTGATAGGTAGAGAAGAACAAACATACACCTAGAGGAATCACATGAAGGATAAGAAGAGGGAAAAAAATAAAACAAAAGAAAAAACCGCAACACTAACCTCGTCTAGCCCGAACTCCAGCCATGAAAAGCGACGAGACACAAAACACCTAGACAGTGTCTTGACAGACACGATAGACCTTCGTGGCGCCACGACTCTAGCACAAACCCAATCGGCGTACCCCCTCCCGTCGCCATAGAGCTACTCTAATGGGGCGATCCATTTTATCCGTCTGCGTTTGTTTGGGTCGGCGCAGACAAAAATAGAGGCCCAATGCGGCGACTCAAACGTAAATTGTGTCCGCCTCGCGTCCGCGCGGACCCGTTTCCAGCCCAAAATTGCGCCTGGAATGCGTCGGCGCGGACGCGAAGCAGATGCGCCATACGTCTCCTCGGTATCCGCCGCGTCCCCACATGTAGGCCACCCAACCGCCACCGGTCGTCTTACTTATGACGACCACCGACAGCGGGCCCACTTGTCAGCCTCAGGAAGTGTCCTTTTTTAAGCACGCGTGCGGCGGGGCGGGGGGGAGGCTCATCCACTTCTCCCGTCCACATCTGGCCCCCCACCGCTCCCTTGCTTCCTCGCTGGCGACAGAAAACCCTAGGCCACCATGGGCATCTTCGGCAACAATGGCAAGGCCAAGGGCAAGTGCACCCCCGGCGCCTCGTCCTCCCGTGCTCCCCCTCCCCCTCCACCACCGGCGCATTTCCGCCCGGAACGCCGGCGCCTGCACATCCCGGTGCACCAAGCGCGGTGGCACTGGGAGTACAGGCAGCCCCTCCCTACCCCGACGTGACGCTGTGCACCATTGGCACTTGGATCCCCAGCGAATCCCGGTGCCGGCGGTTCCGCGGAGCCAGCGGGCGCACGACGAGGAGGTGCGCCGGCGCCGCGCGCAGCTCACGCCGGAGCAATGTCGGCTGCCCGAGTACGCCGCCGACTCTCCCAACTGGGAGGCGTGGTTCGTCCTCGAACACGAGGAGCAACGGCGCTCGGGCGTCGACGCCGTCCCACCGCCGTTCCCACCGCCGCTCCCGCAGGTACAGCCGGAGGACGAGGAGGCGGAGGCGGAGTACCAGGCCGCCCTCGAGGTGGCCCTGCAGCAGGCGCTGGAGGCTAGCCGCCTCGAGGAGGACGCGCGCTGGGATGGGCTGGAGCAAGCCCTCGCCCTGTCGGCGGCGCGGGACTCCGTCCACTCCCCAATGTTCGTGCCGCCACCGCCACCGTCGCCGCCCATCCAGCCCAAGCCGGAGTCGGAGCCGACGTGGAAGCGCTCCCCGCCTCCACCCACTTGGCCGGAGGAGGCCTACTCGTGGACGGGCCAGTACCGCGAGTTGGTGAGCGCGCCCCCCGTCCACTTCATCGCGACGCCGGAGCAGGAGGCCGCCCACCTCGAGCGCTGGAAGGCGCATGGGCTCTGGCAGGAGCAGGACGACGGCGAGCACCAGATGCGCTACGAGGCCATGCTCCAGCACGATGCGGAGGCGCTTCGGCTCGAGGAGGAGGAGGAGGAGCGCGCGCGCGCGCCTAGCCGCAATGCCACCATCCCAGTAGACGCCGGAGGTGGCTGCCCTGGCAGCATACCAGGCGGCGTTCGGGTGGGCAGGCCCTGCTCCCGTCTTCATCGATCTCACCGGCGATGGCGACGGCGGCGTCGATGGCTAGGGCAAGGGCAAGGCCACGGCGTCTAGGGCAGCACGCGGGGCGGAGAAGGCGGGTGCAGACTCTTTTTATGTTTTAATTAATGTTTAATTATGTTTAAGTGGACTTTGGCCGGCGTTTGACTGGCCACTTATATGTAATTATGTTTATTTTAAGTTTATTTCGTGTGCCTTTTTTTTTACATGCCCGCACATTTGGGTCTGCCCCTCCGTTGGGCGGCCAAGCCAACCCATTTCATAATGCGGACGCGGATGTCCGCCTGGTCAACCCAAACGGACAAAAAGCACACAAAAGCGGTGTCTGTTTGGGTCGGCCCGTTGGAGTTGCTCTTAAACTCCTAGAGAGTCAACAAGTGGGTTCCAGGACATGATCGGGCCAGAGGAAGAAGCCGTGGAGGAAGCGTCGATCATGTCGTACATTGCTCTGCGGATGTATACAACCTGAGAAACACCAACCGAGCACCGCGTCCAACATCAACCATTTCAACACCGGAGACTTCACGAGCAACCAAGACAATGCCTTCAGGATGTGTAGCACTAGAATTTCTCTCACCCGATGCCTCGTGCTAGCGCAGTCGACCTTGCACACACAAGCGCAGTAAAATCATGGCCCCCTTGTATGGCTTAAGTGTGTCATTCGGCTGTGCACACGCCACACACAAGATGGCTACACGAAAGAAGAAGCATTTGCATTCGAGCAACCACCATGACAACGATGACGAGGGCTAAGGATCAGTTTCCGGATTGGCAGTCACAATCGATGATGATTTTGGCTGGTGATTAAATGGGAGATGAACAATTCAACTTATCAACTACCCAACAAGGGGCTACTCAGATCCAATTCTGAAGCTAACAAGCACAATTGGATTACGATTCAGCATTATTAATAAAGGTGCTCTGCAACACAATTAATCGCAGGCAGGTTGCATGTGCTCTGGTCCAGGCATCCAGTCTGACTAGTGCACACAGCAATACATGCAGATAAATGCACATGAGATAAACGGACCACGCGCTGGCATATCGATCGGGCAGCTGAGTTGATTGAGGCCAAGAACCAACTACAAGTGCACTGCTAATACTAATGAATTGCTTGCTAGAGGAAAATGCAGCCCTGATGTAGCGGTTGCTAGAACTGAGTGGACGAGGTTCTCCTGTGTGGGCTGCTCTGCTTGTTGCTTGCCTGCTGGGCGGTGAGTGCAGCAATCTCCGACTGAAGCTGAAGAGATGGAGAAAGAAGCTGGGGATTGAGTTAACTAATTACTCATGCACAAGCAAGCAACCAAGAAATAGAGATGGAACCGGAGGAAGAAGAAGAGAAGAAGGCGTACCAGTTTGCACTGTCTCTTGAGTTTGAGGTTGTCCTCGACGAGCCGGCGGACCTCCTTCTCGAGCTCCTGCGTGTAGGCCCTCTTCCTGGCCCTGGACCGCAGCGCCGACTCCCTGTTCTTCATCGCCCGAATGCTCTTGTGGCCGTCGTCGCTGCTGACGCCCAGCTGCTGATCCTCTCCGTCGGCACTACCGTTGCCGATGCTGAGGGAGAGGGAGGGCAGGCGGGCAGGCGGATGGGCAGTGCTGGAGATGGAGGGGAGGGAGCTGAAGCCGCTGAGGCTCAGCTGCGGGCTGCCGGGCTCCTCCCACGACATCCCTATCTACGCCCCGCCCGTGTGGTGTGCGCGCTGTGCTGTGGTGTAGACGTGCAGTGCAACTGGATGAAACAGTGGAGCTACAGGTCAAGAAAAGGATGATGAGGACGAAGGTGTAGCTATAGGCGGGTACTAGGTGGGCGGGCCATCGAATCAAACGGGGTGGGATTCGCGGACTTTAAGTCAGAGCACTTAGCATCACTGACGTGTGGGTCCGAGAACCAAATGGCCCGCATGTTAGTGACACAAAACCACCCGGCTGAAGTCTGCAAATCTGAAGCGGAATCAAACACACCACGTGAACTCTCTGCTCGCTGCTTTGCTGCAAAGCAGACACAGGAGTGAAGCAGAGAGAGAGACGGGCCCAGACGGAAGACGCCGACGGTCCAGCTTCACTGCTCATCCGATTGGATTTGGATGAGATGGCATCATCCGTCACGTCCCGCCAGAAAGCAGGAGTACTCGTCTTGCGTGCGTGCAGGACCTCTGAATCAGAACGCCTTTCGCGGCACACGCACAGCCACGGGCTTCAGTGCACGTACGGGCACTCCACTCGTCTCGTCGCACTCGCTCACTACAGTGAGTCCGAGGAAATTGCAAAATCCCCTATTTTTGGTGCTAGCGTAGCACAAAACACCTATTTTTCAGGTTTGTTGCACAAAACATAAAAACAACCCCAATTGGGTGACACAAACGGATGGTGATTTTGTCTGTTTTTTATCCGTTTGGATCGGCCAGCCGGCCGGCTCCGTTCTGTTTCAGATATGGGTCGGCAACGCGCCTAACGCGCCGACCCATATGTGCCGGCGTGGCCGGTTGGCTGCCCTATTTTGCATTGATGAATTTGCATAGTTTGAACTGAAAAAAAATAGCATAGTTTTACAAGCCGAATAAAAATAAAAATGTCTGACATATTTCTCACATAGTTTTGCAAACGAATAAAACAAGATACATCTTTTGGTTGCCAACATGAGCCCACCTATACACAACCAAATCATTTTGCAGTTGCACGTGAGTTTCCCAAACACGCATGTCGGGATGAAATTGGATGAACTGTTCAAACATTGTCGCTTCTCCATGCTCAGGCACAACATTCTCACCCTGAAACTCAAACCCTTGATCGTACAGATGTTTCGGGCGCTCGTCTTCTACGATCATATTATGCATGATCACACAAGCAGTCATTACCTCCCACAGTTTCTGCGTGCTCCAGGTATTAGCAGCATACCGGACGATACCCCATCGACATTGCAAAACACCAAAGGCCCACTCGACATCCTTCCTAGCACTCTCTTGCTTTTGAGCAAATCTTTTCCTCTTCTCTCCGACAGGGTTGGATATTTTCTTGACAATAGTGGTCCACTGAGGATAGATACCGTCACGCAGATAGTATCCTTTGTCGTAGTTGTGGCCATTGACAGTAAAGTTCACCGGTGGGATGTTGCCTTCGGCAAGCCTAGCAAACACCGGCGAGCGCTGAAGCACGTTGATATCATTGTGTGATCCGGCCATGCCAAAGAAAGAGTGCCAGATCCAGAGATCTTGAGACGCCACAGCCTCTAGTATGACAGCGCAAGCCCTAACATGGCCCTTATACTGCCCTTGCCAAGTAGAAGGGCGGTTCTTCCACTCCCAATGCATGCAGTCTATGCTACCAAGCATCCCTGGGAAGCCCCTGCTGGCATTCATCGCCAACAAACCGACTGTATCTTTAGCAGTCGGCTCTCTCAAGTACTCAGGGCTAAACACAACAATAACAGCCTTGCAGAATTTATACATGGACTCTAGGCAAGTAGACTCGCTCATACGGATGTACTCGTCAATGAGATCACCAGGCATTCTGTATGCAAGCATTCGGATGGTGGCAGTGTATTTCTGATAAGAGAAAAAACCAATCTTACCAACGGCATCCTCTTTGCACTCGAAATATTCATCATAGCCGACCACCCCCTCTTTAATACGGTTGAAAAGATGCCTACTCATACGAAAACGGCAGCGGAATTTTTGATGTTTGAACAACGGGTTTGTTGTATGAAAGTAGTCCTTCCAAAGAAGGAAATGCCCGCTCTCTCGGTTGCGATTCAACGCCGGAAGGTGGCCCGGAATGGAGCCATGGAACAATGGCCGCTGGCTGTTTGAGGTGGTGATGGACCAATATGGCAGCCAATATCTCCTCCTCGTCATCAGACAATGAATCGTCAGAGTCGCAAAGGAAATTGTGAAAAAAGAACTCGTCGGCAGAGTCCATTTGTATCTTGCTAAACTGGCAAACAACTTGCGGGCGTCGACGAAGGAGACGGCCGGCGAAGGGAGTTGCGGCGCGCACGGACCAGCTAGCTGCCTTGCCGGTGTCCGACGAGCGTGTTAGTGAGGATCTAGCCGGGCGGCGAGGCGGCTTCTTGGTCAGGGGCGGCTGTGTTATGGGGCGGGGGCGGGGGTGGGAAGCAATCGGCTCCCCGGTGGCAAGACGGCGGCGGTGGGCGACGTGGGAATGGGCGGCGTTGCTGGGCAGATGTGGAGGCGCCGACAGCTTGCAGAGTTGCCGGCAAAAATGGGCGGTGGCGTCGGCGACGAAGGAGGTGGGTGAGGGTTGTTGTTGGGTGGGGGGAGGCCAATGTGCCACCGAACGGCGGGCCCGGGGAGGAGAGGGCGAGCGTCCGCGCGTCCGTCGCTGTCCGCGCCGACGCAAATCCGGCTTAAAAATGGGTCGGGAATAGGTCGCCCGCGGACGAAAAGCGAACGCGTATTCGTTTGGGTCGGCGCGTTGGGCCGCCTTTTGTGTCCGCACCGACCCAAACGGACGGCTGCGGACGAAATGAGTCACCCCGTTGGAGTTGCTTTTATGGATGTATATAGACATATTTTAGAATGTACTTTCTTCAATAATAGGATTTAATTTTTTAATTAGATTCGTTCATTTTACTTCATATTTGAATCTCTAAAAGGTCTTATATTTAGAAACGGAGGAAGTACAACCCACTACTGTAGAGAAGCAGAGTAGCTTGTTCACCTGCCCCTCGTCGAAAAAGAAATGTCTTATATGACCCTCTTCACGCGGCCGGCGGTCTGGTTCAGTTTTTTTTCCTTTTTAATACTTTATTTCGATTTTCTCTGTTTCTTTATCACAAAAATTTAAAAATTCATCGTTTTTATTTTCTTCTTTCATGGTTTTCACTAGTTTTCATTTTATTTTTATTCTTTATTCTCCTTTTTGCTTTTCTTTCTTTCTTCATTTTTTTTTGTTTCTTTGTTGGTTTTCATCGACATTCTTTTTTCCTTGACTTTCTCTATTTTCATCCTTTTGCATTCGTCTTCTCAGATTTTCATTTTACTTTTTGGTTTTCTTAAATTTTACTTTTTGTTTTATTGGGGTTCTTTGTCGATTTTCATCAGTTTCTTTTTTGTTCAACACATTTCAACTTTTTTCAGTACATATTCAACATTTTTTGTATACATAAAAAATGTAATTCATATACAAGTTCAATATTTTTTAAATACATGATTAACATATATTGAAAACATATATTTTTTACGTCTACTTTTTTCATACACATAGTATATTTTTGGTGTGTATCTAATAAAACTTTAATACACATTCAATATTTTTAAATACAATATTAATATTTTTATAATACAAAATGATCATTTTTCAATACACGGTGAACAATTTTATGGCGACAAACATTTGTAAACATAATTTACATTTTTAATGCACCAGGAACATTTTTATAGACATGTTTAACATTTCATAACTACAGAATCAACTTTATTACAATATATGATCTTTTATGTCCACTTTTATTTAATGTGCGTTGTATATTTTTGTCTATCCTGGAACACTTTTGAATACAAATTTAACTTTTTAAAATACATTATCTATGTTTTTCCATACGCATTGTATTTTTTTTTTATATTTAAAGTATACATACACATTTAAAAAATTGAAATGCTTGATTAACATTTTGTTAGCACATGATCATACACATTGTATCTTTTTGGTATACACGAGAAACATTTTCGCTATACATATTTAACCTTTTTCAAATGCTTTGTTAACTTCTTCAAATGTTTTATGTACAGTCTTTTTTGTAATATATCTATTTAGAATATCTGGAATAAAAAAATGAAAACAAGAAACATGGGGAAAAAGGAGGATGTGGCCTGTGCCCTCCCGCACGCTGCACCGGCCCATAAGGGATGCATCTGACGCGGGCGCACCCTACGCCTCGCTATAAGCGAGACATACGTGCACATATCGTTTACGCCCATGTGTGTCAACTTCTTTTTGATAAACATATGTTATTGTATTTATATTCATAACCATTATAGGTACATTATTTTGGTTCTAAGATCCAAGAAAATACGAAGTAACTCCTATGACAAAGAATTACAAAGTAACTCCACAAAAGAATGAGAGTAAATTTATTCTCACAAAATACGATGATCATTAGATAATGACGAAGAACGTAGAACTCTTCAAGATGCAAGGTCCCTTCACCTCAAAACGCCAAGATGGCACCCGGAGCTGAGGGGACCCCAAATTCTCGGCGGCGGCGATGGCTCAGACTGCAACCCTTAAACAAACCCTCGTGCTTTGCCCATGTGTGTCAACTAGGGGAGGCTTCAATGTAGCAGGAAGAAATGAGCCCACCCATTCCGCCTGCAGTGTATTTTATATTTTTCTACTTTGATTTTTTAGTCGGGTTTTCACCCAAAAAAACGGTTGTTGTTTTGGATCTGGATATTTAAAAACCCTATTACAATAGGAAAAAATATTTGGAAAAAGTTTCAATACATATTTTATAAAAAAGTTCATTGTATAATAACAAAAGCTTAGTATTTGTTACAGGAAAGCTCAATGGATATTAAAAAAGTTTAATGTTCATTAAAAAAGTTCATCCTATATTGAAAAAATGTCATGTATATTAACGAATGTTCATTGTATATTAGAAAAAACTATTGAGTGTGCATTAAAAATATGTTAACAGTATTTTTTTTAAAAGTTGAATGTGTATTGAAAAATTTTATGTATATTGAAAAAATGTTCACCATATATTGCGCAAACAAAAAATATAAACTGGATAATGCAAAAAGGAAAAATGGAAGCAAAAACTAGCAAAAAGCAAAAGATAATGTGAGTAAAAAATAAACAGGTAAAGCAAACGGAAAACAAAAAAATCACAAAAGAAAAACAAAAAACGTAAACAATAAGCAATGAAAAAATGGTTCAGGAACCTTCTAAAAGGTTCCCAAAACCGGCCAGGGACCTTCAAAAAGATTCCTGAAACCAGGATCCCTAAACGAAGAAAACAACATCGAAGCCGCGGGCTGGCCCAAATGGACGCGGCAGATGGCTCGCTTTCGACGAAAGCTCATCTGTTTGCCGCTAAGTGGTGGCAAATGGGATTTGTCGAGGTCAACCACGGACGCCATAAACGCCAATGTGACAAGTCGCTATGGTGCGACGCGCAAGGGCTATATATCGCTCTTTGAGAGACAGAGACTCAAGAGAGCGGTAGGATGGGCCGACCCAGTAATGTTAAACCTTTCACTGATATTTGTTAGTTTTGGGAAGGTTTCATGTGATTTTATTTATATTCGTTTCTATTTTTCTTAATAGTCTTCATTGTTTGTTTGGTTTTATTTAGTTTTCTCTTCTTTCTTTTGTTCCTTTTTTTAAATACATGTCTACTCTTATTAATACAATATTGTACTATTTCTTATACACCCAGAACATTTTTTGGTACACACTGAACATTTTTCAAATACATGATGAACATTCATTTATTACATGTTAAAAACATTTTTTTTTCAAATGTTCATTGCACTTTTTTAAAATGCACGTTCAAGTTTTTTGAATGGTGTGAAACATTTGTTTGATTACATGAACATTGTTTTTACATTGTATAAGCATTTTCTTAAATATTACAACATGTTAAAGGCATGTGTTTCCAGCTTTGTCTACGCCGCCATCCCTCCCCCATGTCCATTCGTCGCCTAGGTACCCTTCACCCATGCAGCTGCCGTCCACGGTGGACACGACGCACGACAAGTGATTATCCATATGTCTTAGCCAATCTGTCGATTTTTTTCCTTGCTTTGAAGCAAAAATGATGGATTCAGATGACAAGTACTTCTACAACAACTTCGTGGACTCGTTCTCGTCAAATGAGGAGGATGAAATGATGATGATGCAGGAGGTCCTTGCAGACGTGGAGCGCAGAGGAGCATGTCTTGAATTTCAATGGATCGATCAAGGGACATCGAATGTTGAATCGAAAGAAGGCACGAGAGCAATTGACGCTGATGGACGACTACTTTGCCCCCGATGCCTTATTAACAGACATTTTTTTGCCAGTACTTCCGGATGCGGATTTTTTTTATCGCCTCTACAATGGTTTTCAGATGCTTTTCCTATGGCATGACCACAAATTTGTGAGAGGAGTACCTCCGGATGTCTGAAAGCACATATGGAGTTGCCATGGTTTTGTTTGCTACTCCAGTGATCAAGGTGTTTGGACAACTGTACTTGAGAGAAGCAACTGTCGCAGACACCAAAAGTCTCATGGCACTCTCGGAAGTAAGAGGGTTGCTAGGTACGCTCGGATCACTTGATTGCATGCGCTGAAGATGGAAGAACTACCCATATGCTCTACAAGTGCAAGGGTAATCTTAAGAAGCCCACCGTCATTTTTGAAGCAGTTTCATCACACGACCTATATATGGATTTCACACGCTTTCTTTGGCATGGCCGGGTCTCACAAGCTCCTCCGTGCAACTATACCATCAACGGTCATGTCTACAAAGAAGGACTACTATCTGGTTGATGGTATCAATCCTCCGTTGACGACCTTCGTCAAGACCATCTCTTAGCCAGTTGATCAGAAAAAATTCTCACTTTACCAAAAGATAAGGAGCTAAAAAGGATGTGGTTAGGCCATTTGAAGTGTTCCAAGCATGTTTTGCACTTGTTCGAGGACATGGAAAATATATGGGATCCAGAGACCCTGTGAAGGTGATGTCAGCTTTTGTGATCATGCACAACATAATTGTAGAGGATGGGGATGAAGGAGCCGTCAGAGGTCTATAATTTAAGAACATTAGTTATCCTTTGCAATTTCCAGCTTAGAGTTTGGTCATGTTTGATGAGTTTATCCAAATGCATCAACATATTCGACATCAAGGAACTCATGAGCAGTTCAATAATGATCTAATTGAACATATGTGGACGCGTAAAGGCGACAACTAGAAAATAAAATTCAAGTTTGACTGTTTTATTTGTAAACTTAATGTGTTGGATTTCTAATATTTAGTTTCGAACTAGTGTTGCGCTTGAATATTTAAATTATGCTCATCTATAGTTATTTTGAATCTTGCTAACTTATGCAAAGCTGAGAACAGGTGCAGACAAGGGCGGACGATTGATGGACAAGGTTGGATAGCCGGCTCCTGTGTCCACGTCCGCGGACGGATATTGAGTCCCATTTGGGAGACGCCATTAGAGATGCCCTTACCGCACCATATTAAGTGTTGTGGAGTCAAAGCATGCATATTGATGGATTATGTATCGAATGGCGAAACTCATGAGCAGTTCAAGAGTTCAACGACGACGACTGCGACTCCAGGGTGGCGGTCCTTAGAAGCATGTGCACGAAAACTTTCGAATTTCATCAACAAGATCAAGCCAACTCAGGTAGTGAAGCGGTGAGAAAGACGCGTCGGCGCCTTTTTCTGGCGACGGTAGTGGTCATTGGATGGTCTAGAGATCTCGAGGTAATTTTTGTTACGTTTGACGTGCTTTGTATTTATTGTAATAGTATATCTGTATTTTTCTTGAAGAAAAAGGTGATGCCGCCATGTCGACCCTGCAAGATCCAGAGAGGACGCCGATAATGAGTTCTCTACTTCGATGATGCCGGCCGTTGGAAATACCATCTTTACTCATGGGCGCTTGCACTCGCGCTGGGCGGCTCGTGACGCCCCCGACGTGGAGCACGGGGCTTTCGCCGCTGGGGACGACATGGAGCCAAGGATGGATCGACTGGATCCCATCACTTACCATTTCAAGGAGACCGGCCGGTTAATGGAGAATAAACTTTGTTACTACGTATTAATCATCTGCCGACTTGCGTGTGAGGTGTGGCAAGATCTTGTTTGGGTGCAGGATGGGTGGAGAAAAGTTAGTGGTTAATCATGGGAAAGCTAGGCACGCTGCCATGGATAGCGATCCGCGCGCATGGCCTCCGGCCGTCTCGTCTCTGGTCCAGCGCCAGCGCCACCAACCGCGCGCACTGCACCGAGCCACTGATGGAAGTAGAAGAAGACACCGGAGAGTAACATGCACGCGTCTTTCCCGCTGGTGCCGGGCCGTGGCTTCACGCATCGCTGGCTGCATGCATGCATGCATGCAAGCTTTTTTTTTATTGAGAAAGAGCATGCATGCAAGCTTTGTGCCTGCACTGCACGCATGCACGGTGGTTAGGTGTCGTGTCAGGCATCTCCATAGCCAGATCTGTCCATTCCTTCTGGCCGCTAGATACATACACTCGCAGCCGGCACGGCACGCAGCAGGGCAGCAGGCTCACATGTGTGAGTTCTCCCGTCCGTGAGGGACAGATGTGTAGGCGTCGGAAAGCGCGCGAATACAATGCGAATTTTAGCATGGAACTGAGCGAAGCGTCCTCCCTCCCGCCAGCCTTCTCTCGGGACTGAAAGCTGACGTGATTGTTCGTACGTGGCGCGGCCCGTGCACGCATGCGAGAAAACGACACGACGAAACCGCCTTCAAGTTGGGACGAGCCCCATGTGCGAAGTGTAGTTCGGTGTCTCGCGCGAAACATCTATACCCTTTGCTCTTTGTAGCCTAGCTGGTGGTAGTGGTGGTATACTACGTACGTATGACGGTATGAGCCAGGTGGACACCCACTGGGCTGGGACAAAAAGGGCAGGCTAGGTTATTCTTCATGCTCCCAAGATAGGATTTGTGCCTGTGGATGGAGCATATGCAGCCGGGCTCCCAGATCGCCCATATACGTCCGAACACCCTGTTACACATCGGTCAAAATAAAATCGCACTTCTAGTTCCGGCTCGTAGAATTTGGGCTGACCGACACTCCTCAAACCTAGCCCAAAACCGTCTTTTACGCAGCCGCGCCTACTTCGTCCATATCCACGTACTTCGCCTACCGCACCCCTCTTCGCTCGCTCAACCTGTTCCGAATGGCGTACCGGGCGCCGCTAGGTCCTCGTGCCCGGGCCAGCCCTGGCGCCAGAAGAGGACGCCCGAATCCAAGGCACGAGCAACATGTCGAGAGCGGCAGCGGGCAAGGAGAGGGCAGCGGGAGGGGAGGCGCTGGCTGCGAGCCTGGACTGTGTGTGTGCGCCAGTGGATCCAGAGGACGAGCTCTTCACGACGGTCCTCCGGCGCTCCGTCATGATGGCAAAGACCGACGCACGCCGGCTCCGCCGCAAGAACGCGAAAGCGCTTCAGGTCACCATCGAGCAGTCGGAGCGCGAGGCTACGACGGAAGTGGTTGCCAAGGAGAAGGCGCCCCGGATGGCCAAGGCGCAGGAACATGCTAGCTGCCCGTAGGATGACTGGCATCATCTTCTCTAACGATGAGTTTGACCTCTTCCACACCTCCGACGGATCCAACTTCGACGATGACGCCACTTCAACCACGAAGACCTACACGGAGGGGTATAGCCGCACCAGCAATCGCAAGGGGAGGGGGACGGTGAGGAAATGGTGATTTCCTCTGCCCTTATTCACCTGTTTTATCTATGTTATTTTAGTTTTTAATATGTATTTGCAATGTCCGGTGATGAACTTGACCATTTTGTGTCAGCTGACCATGTCCGCTAAGTTAGTATGCGAAATTATGTCAGCTAAGCGTGTTCATCTACGTACTTGCTAGTTCACGTTGCATGAGTTACATGAATTTGAGGGTTCAAATATAAGGAAGACAACTTGTTGGAAATATGCCCTAGAGGCAATAATAAAATGGTTATTATTATATTTCCTTGTTCATGATTATTGTCTATTGTTCATGCTATAATTGTGTTATCCGGAAATTGTAATACATGTGTGAATACATAGACCACAACATGTCCCTAGTGAGCCTCTAGTTGACTAGCTCGTTGATCAATGGATGGTTACAGTTTCCTGACCATGGACATTGGATGTCGTTGATAACGGGATCACATCATTGGGAGAATGATGTGATGGACAAGACCCAATCCTAAGCATAACACAAGATCGTGTAGTTCGTTTGCTAGAGCTTTTCTAATGTCAAGTATCATTTCCTTAGACCATGAGATCGTGTAACTCCCGGATATCGTAGGAGTTCTTTGGGTGTACCAAACGTCACAACGTAACTGGGTGGCTATAAAGGTATACTACAGGTATCTCCGAAAGTGTCTGTTGGGTTGGCACGGATCGAGACTGGGATTTGTCACTCCGTATGACGGAGAGGTATCTCTGGGCCCACTCAGTAATGCATCATCATAATGAGCTCAATGTGACCAAGTGGTTGGTCATGGGATCATGCATTACGGTACGAGTAAAGTGACTTGCCGGTAACGAGATTGAATGAGGTATTGGGATACCGATGATCGAACCTCGGGCAAGTAACGTACCGATTGACAAAGGGAATTGTATACGGGATTACTTGAATCCTCGACATCGTGGTTCATTCGATGAGATCATCATGGAACATGTGGGAACCAACGTGGGTATCCAGATCCGCTGTTGGTTATTGGCCGGAGAGCTGTCTCGGTCATGTCTGCGTGATTCCCGAACCCGTAGGGTCTACACACTTAAGGTTCGGTGACACTAGGGTTATTAGGAAGACTTGTAAGTGATTACCGAATGTTGTTCGGAGTCCCGGATGAGATCCCGGACGTCACGAGGAGTTCCGGAATGGTCCGGAGGTGAATATTTATATGTGGGAAATTGTCATACGGTCACCGGAAAAGTTCGGGGGCATATCGGTATTGTACCGGGGCCACCGGAGGGGTTCCAAGGGTCCACCAGGAGGGGCCACCTCTCTCGGAGGGCCTCATGGGCCGTAGTGGGCAGGGAACCAGCCCCTAGAGGGCTTGGTGCATCCCCCCCTTGGGCCCATGCGCCTAGGGTTTGGGAGGGAACCCTCGAGGGGCGCCCCCTTGCTTGGGAGGGGGGGGGCAAGCCCCCTAGAGGGGGCCGGCCCCCTTCCCCCTTCACCTATAAATAGAGGGGCGAGGGGAGGGCTGCACACCACATCCAAGGCGCAGCCCCTCCCCTCCCCAACACCTGTCCTCCTTCGATCAAGAGCTTGGCGAAGCCCTGCCGGAGTACTGCCGCTCCATCATCACCACGCCGTCGTGCTGCTGTTGGAGTTCTCTTCCTCAACCTCTCCTTCCCCCTTGCTGGATCAAGAAGGAGGAGACGTCACCGCTCCGTACGTGTATTGAACGCGGAGGTGCCGTCCGTTCGGCGCTAGGATCATCGGTGATTTGGATCACGACGAGTACGACTCCATCAACCCCGTTCTCTTGAACGCTTCCGCTCGCGATCTTCAAGGGTATGTAGATGCACTCCTCTCTCTCGTTGCTAGATGACTCCATAGATTGATCTTGGTGATACGTAGAAATTTTTTAAATTTCTGCTACGATCCCCAACAGTCGCATCATGAGCTAGGTCTATGCGTACTTTCTATGCACGAGTAGAACACAAGATTGTTGTGGGCGTCGATTTTATCAATTTACTTGCCACTACTAGTATTATCTTGTTTCGGCGGCATCGTGGGATGAAGCGGCCCGGACCGACCTTACACGTATGTTTACGTGAGACAGGTTCCACCGACTGACATGCACTAGTTGCATAAGGTGGCTAGCGGGTGTCTGTCTCTCCCACTTTATTCGGATCAGATTTGATGAAAAGGGTCCTTATGAAGGGTAAATAGAAATTGGCATATCACGTTGTGGTTTTGGCGTAGGTAAAAAACGTTCTTGCTAGAAACCTATAGCAGCCACGAAAAAATATTGAACAATAATTAGAGGACGTCTAACTTGTTTTTGCAGCATATGCCTTGTGATGTGATATGGCCAAAAGGATGTGATGAATGATATATATGTGATGTATGAGATTGATCATGTTCTTGTAATAGGAATCATGACTTGCATGTCGATGACTATGACAACCGGCAGGAGCCATAGGAGTTGTCTTTATTTTTTGTACTGTGTGTCATTGAATAACGCCATGTAATTACTTTACTTTATTGCTAAACCATTAGCCATAGTAGTAGAAGTAATCGTTGGCGTGACAACTTCATGAAGACACGATGATGGAGATCATGATGATGGAGATCATGGTGTCATGCCGGTGACGATGATGGTCATGGCGCCCCGAAGATGGAGATCAAAAGGAGCAAAATGATATTGGCCATATCATGTCACTATTTGATTGCATGTGATGTTTATCATGTTTTACATCTTATTTGCTTAGAACGACGGTAGCATAAATAAGATGATCCCTCATAATAATTTCAAGAAAGTGTTCCCCCTAACTCTGCACCGTTGCGAAAGTTTGTTGTCTCAAAGCACCACGTGATGATCGGGTGTGATAGATTCTAACGTTCACATACAACGGGTGTAAGCCAGATTTACACATGCAAAACACTTAGGTTGACTTGATGAGCCTAGCATGTACAGACATGGCCTCGGAACACAAGAGACCGAAAGGTCGAACATGAGTCGTATAGAAGATACGATCAACATGAAGATGTTCATCGATGATGACTAGTCCGTCTCACGTGATGATCGGACACGGCCTAGTTGACTCGGATCATGTATCACTTAGATAACTAGAGGGATGTCTATCTAAGTGGGAGTTCATTATAAAATTTGATTAGATGAACTTAATTATCATGAACTTAGTCTAAAATCTTTGCAATGTGTCTTGTAGATCAAATGGCCCACGCTAATGTTGCCCTCAACTTAAACGCGTTCGTAGAGAAAACCAAGCTGAAAGACGATGACAGCAACTATACGAACTGGGTCCGGAACTTGAGGATCATCCTCATAGCTGCCAAGAAAGCATATGTCCTAGATGCACCGCTAGGTGAAGCACCCGTTTTCCCAGCAACTCAAGACGTTATGAACGCCTGGCAGTCGCGTAGTGATGATTACTCCCTGGTTCAGTGCGGCATGCTTTACAGCTTAGAACCGGGGCTCCAAAACCGTTTTGAGCAGCACGGAGCATATGATATGTTCCAAGAGCTGAAAATGGTTTTCCAAGCTCATGCCCGGGTCGAGAGATATGAAGTCTCCGACAAGTTCTACAGTTGTAAGATGGAGGAGAATGGTTCTGTCAGCGAGCACATACTCAAAATGTCTGGGTTGCACAACCGCTTGTCTCAGCTGGGAGTTAATCTCCCGGATGACGCGGTCATTGACAGAATCCTCCAGTCGCTCCCACCTAGCTACAAGAGCTTTGTGATGAACTACAATATGCAGGGGATGGTGAAAACCATTCCTGAGGTATTTTCAATGCTGAAATCAGCGGAGGTGGAGATCAAAAAGGAACATCAAGTGTTGATGGTCAATAAAACCACTAGTTTCAAGAAAGGCAAGGGTAAGAAGAACTTCAAGAAGGACGACAAGGGAGTTGCCGCGCCCGGTAAGCCAGTTGCCGGGAAGAAGCCAAAGCATGGACCCAAACCTGAGACTGAGTGCTTTTATTGCAAGGGAAGCGGACACTGGAAGCGAACTGCCCCAAGTACTTAGCGGACAAGAAGGCCGGCAACACCAAAGGTATATGTGATATACATGTAATTGATGTGTACCTTACCAGTACTCGTAGTAGCTCCTGGGTATTTGATACCGGTGCGGTTGCTCATATTTGTAACTCGAAACAGGAGTTGCGGAATAAGCGGAGACTGGCGAAGGACGAGGTGACGATGCGCGTCGGGAATGGTTCCAAGGTCGATGTGATCGCCGTCGGCACGCTACCTCTACATTTACCTACGGGATTAGTTTTAAACCTCAATAATTGTTATTTAGTGCCAGCTTTGAGCATGAACATTGTATCTGGATCTCGTTTAATACGAGATGGCTACTCATTTAAATTCGAGAATAATGGTTGTTCTATTTATATGAGAGATATGTTGTATGGTCATGCCCCACTGGTCAATGGTTTATTCTTAATGAATCTCGAATGTGATGTTACACATATTCATAGTGTGGATACCAAAAGATGTAAGGTTGATAACGATAGTCCCACATACTTGTGGCACTGCCGCCTTGGTTACATTGGTGTCAAACGCATGAAGAAACTCCATGCAAGTGGACTTTTGGAGTCTCTTGATTACGAATCATTTGACACATGCGAACCATGCCTCATGGGCAAAATGACCAAGACTCCGTTCTCCGGAACAATGGAGCGAGCAACCAACTTATTGGAAATCATACATACTGATGTGTGCGGTCCAATGAGCGTTGAGGCTTGCGGAGGCTATCGTTATGTTCTCACTCTCACTGATGACTTAAGTAGATATGGGTATGTCTACTTGATGAAACACAAGTCTGAGAACTTTGAAAAGTTCAAGGAATTTCAGAATGAGGTAGAGAATCAACGTGACCGAAAGATAAAGTTCTTACGATCAGATCGTGGGGGAGAATATTTAAGTCATGAATTTGGTATGCACTTAAGGAAATGTGGAATCGTTTCACAACTCACGCCGCCTGGAACACCTCAGTGTAACGGTGTGTCCGAACATCGTAATCGCACTCTATTGGATATGGTGCGATCTATGATGTCTCTCACCGATTTACCGCTATCATTTTGGGGATACGCTCTAGAGACAGCTACATTCACTTTAAATAGGGCACCGTCTAAATCCGTTGAGACGGCACCATATGAATTATGGTTTGGGAAGAAACCTAAGCTGTCGTTTCTAAAAGTTTGGGGATGCGATGCTTATGTCAAGAAACTTCAACCTGAAAAGCTCGAACCCAAGTCGAAAAAATGCGTCTTCATAGGATACCCTAAGGAAACCATTGGGTATACCTTCTACCTTAGATCAGAAGGCGAGATCTTTGTTGCCAAGAACGGGTCCTTTCTGGAGAAAGATTTTCTCTCGAAAGAAATAAGTGGGAGGAAAGTAGAACTCGATGAAGTACTACCTCTTGAACCGGAAAGTAGTGCAGCTCAGGAAGATGTTCCTGTGGTGCCTGCACCGACTAGAGAGGAAGTTAATGATGATGATCAAGGTACTTCGGATCAAGTTGCTACTGAACTTCGTAGGTCCACAAGGACACGTTGCACACGAGAATGGTATGGCAACCCTGTCTTGGTAATCATGTTGTTAGACAACGGTGAACCTTCGAATTGTGAAGAAGCGATGGCGGGCCCAGATTCCAACAAATGGCTTGAAGCCAATCCGAGATAGGATCCATGTATGAAAACAAAGTGTGGACTTTGACAGACTTGCCCGATGATCGGCGAGCGATAGAAAATAAATGGATCTTTAAGAAGAAGACGGACGCGGATGGTAATGTTACCATCTATAAAGCTCGACTTGTCGCTAAGGGTTATCGACAAGTTCAAGGGGTTGACTACGATGAGACCTTCTCACCCGTAGCGAAGCTGAAGTCCGTTTGAATCATGTTAGCAATTGCCGCATTCTACGATTATGAGATATGGCAAATGGACGTCAAAACGGCATTCCTTAACGGCTTCCTTAAGGAAGAATTGTATATGATGCAGCCGGAAGGTTTTGTAGATCCTAAGAATGCTAACAAGGTATGCAAGCTCCAGCGCTCCATCTATGGGCTGGTGCAAGCATCTCGGAGTTGGAACATTCACTTTGATGAAATGATCAAAGCGTTTGGGTTTATGCAGACTTATGGAGAAGCCTGCATTTACAAGAAAGTGAGTGGGAGCTCTGTAGCATTTCTCATATTATATGTAGATGACATACTTTTGATGGGAAATGATATAGAACTTTTGGACATCATTAAGGCCTACTTGAATAAGTGAATAAGTGTTTTTCAATGAAGGACCTTGGAGAAGCTGCTTACATATTAGGCATCAAGATCTATAGAGATAGATCGAGACGCCTCATAGGTCTTTCACAAAGCACATACCTTGATAAGATATTGAAGAAGTTCAATATGGATCAGCCCAAGAAGGGGTTCTTGCCTGTGTTGCAAGGTGTGAAATTGAGCTCGGCTCAATGCCCGACCACGACAGAAGATAGAGAAAAGATGAGTGTCATCTCCTATGCCTCGGCCATAGGGTCTATTATGTATGCCATGCTGTGTACCAGACTTGATGTAAACCTTGTCGTAAGTTTGATAGGAAGATACCAAAGTAATCCCGGCATGGAACACTGGACAGCGGTCAAGAATATCCTGCAGTACCTGAAAAGGACTAAGGATATGTTTCTCGTTTATGGAGGTGATGAAGAGCTCGTCGTAAAGGGTTACGTCGACGCTAGCTTCGACACAGATCTGGATGACTCTAAGTCACAAACCGGATACGTATATATTTTAAATGGTGGAGCAGTAAGCTGGTGAAGTTGCAAGCAAAGCGTCGTGGTGGGATCTACATGTGAAGCGGAATACATGGCAGCCTCGGAGGCAGCACATGAAGCGATCTGGATGAAGGAGTTCATTACCAACCTAGGAGTTATTCCCAATGCGTCGGGGCCGATGACTCTCTTCTGTGACAACACTGGAGCCATTGCTCTTGCCAAGGAGCCCAGGTTTCACAAGAAGACCAGACACATCAAGCGTTGCTTCAACTCCATTCGTGAAAATGTTCAAGATGGAGACATAGATATTTGCAAAGTGCATACAGATCTGAATGTCGCAGATCCGTTGACTAAACCTCTTCCGCGAGCAAAACATGATCAACACCAGAACTCTATGGTTGTTCGATTCATCACAATGTAACTAGATTATTGACTGTAGTGCAAGTGGGAGACTGTTGGAAATATGCCCTAAAGGCAATAATAAAATGGTTATTATTATATTTCCTTGTTCATGATAATTGTCTATTGTTCATGCTATAATTGTGTTATCCAGAAATCGTAATACATGTGTGAATACATAGACCACAACATGTCCCTAGTGAGCCTCTAGTTGACTAGCTCATTGATCAATGGATGGTTACGGTTTCCTGACCATGGACATTGGATATCGTTGATAACGGGATCACATCATTGGGAGAATGATGTGATGGACAAGACCCAATCCTAAGCATAGCACAAGATCGTGTAGTTCGTTTGCTAGAGATTTTCTAATGTCAAGTATCATTTCCTTAGACCATGAGATCGTGTAACTCCCGGATATCGTAGGAGTGCTTTGGGTGTACCAAACGTCACAACGTAACTAGGTGGCTATAAAGGTATACTACAGGTATCTTCGAAAGTGTCTGTTGGGTTAGCACGGATCGAGACTAGGATTTGTCACTTCGTATGACGGAGAGGTATCTCTGGGCCCACTCGGTAATGCATCATCGTAATGAGCTCAATGTGACCAAGTGGTTGGTCACGGGATCATGCATTACGGTACGAGTAAAGTGACTTGCCGGTAACGAGATTGAATGAGGTATTGGGATACCGATGATCGAACCTCGGGCAAGTAACGTACCGATTGACAAAGGGAATTGTATACGGGATTACTTGAATCCTCGACATCGTGGTTCATTCGATGAGATCATCATGGAACATGTGGGAACCAACGTGGATATCCAGATCCGCTGTTGGTTATTGGCCGGAGAGCTGTCTCGGTCATGTCTGCGTGATTCCCGAACCCGTAGGGTCTACACACTTAAGGTTCGGTGACACTAGGGTTATTAGGAAGACTTGTAAGTGATTACCGAATGTTGTTCGGAGTCCCGGATGAGGTCCCGGACGCCACGAGGAGTTCCGGAATGGTCCGGAGGTGAAGATTTATATGTGGGAAGTTGTCATACGGTCACCGAAAAAGTTCGGGGGCATATCGGTATTGTACCGGGGCCACCGGACGGGTTCCGGCGGTCCACCAGGAGGGGCCACCTCTCTCGGAGGGTCTCATGTGCCGTAGTGGGTAGGGAACCAGCCCCTGGAGGGCTTGGCGCATCCCCCCTTGGCCCCATGCGCCTAGGGTTTGGGGGGGAACCCTAGAGGGGGCGCCCCCCTTGCTTGGGGGGCAAGCCCCCTCCCCTTGGCTGCCCCCCCTCTAGATCTCATCTAGAGGGGGCCGGCCCCCTTCCCCCTTCCCCTATAAATAGAGGGGCGAGGGGAGGGCTGCACACCACATCCAAGGCGCAGCCCCTCCCCTCGCCAACACCTCTCCTCCTCCGATCAAGAGCTTGGCGAAGCCTTGCCGGAGTACTGCCGCTCCATCACCACCACGACGTCGTGCTGCTGTTGGAATTCTCTTCCTCAACCTCTCCTTCCTCCTTGCTGGATCAAGAAGGAGGAGACGTCACCGCTCCGTACGTGTGTTGAATGCGGAGGTGCCGTCCGTTTGGCGCTAGGATCATCGGTGATTTGGATCACGACGAGTACGACTCCATCAACCCCGTTCTTTTGAACGCTTCCGCTCGCGATCTACAAGGTTATGTAGATGCACTCCTCTCTCTCATTGCTAGATGACTCCATAGATTGATCTTGGTGATACGTAAAAAAAATTAAATTTCTGCTACGATCCCCAACACAACTGTGGCAGCAGCCAAATGAAAGATGATCGGTCAGTGCCCACGGATGCGCCCGGACATGTGTACGGATGTTTGAGGGCTGGATGAGATATATCCGGTTGTAGATGCTCTTATTAGACGGATTTGTTTGTGTTCTGAACGTAATCGTTACATTGTATGTTTCAAACATCTTACGAAAAGCTAGCTAGACGTAAGTTGTTAAGAATTGGGAGAGTCAATTCAGGGGAGAAGGAAGATGCGCAACACCGGGCTGCCGCTGGCGCCGGCAAGGCCTCGACCAGTAACGAGTCATAGCCGGCAGAGACGAGTTAGATGGTTGACAGGTGTGGATGTAGTCGACGTCGAAACTGGAGGTCAACGTCGCTTAGAGGGAAGGCCTTGGACGATGACAAGTTCGACTGTGTGTGTGGTTGTGGTTGTGGTGGGAGGGTGGTGGTGGGCGGCGGGGGGCTAAGGGAATGGAGGGACGTTGCGTGCTGCAGGGATAGAGGAGGGAGAAGAGAAGGGACTAACTCGAGGTATAAGATGACGGAGCCTCATCCAACAACCACAAAATCGACTTTGCGCAATTCAATTTTCAGGCGACTTATTTGTAGCCAGCCCCCAATTGTAAGAATGGTAATTGACAACGATAGTGAGCACGGTCGTGGTGACAAATGTAAAAATCCTTCAGATTTCACCTTTGAATGAAAATGATCTGTAAATGTAGCTGTTTTTTTTTTTTTGCGTGGTTGTAAATGTAGCTGTTGCAACAGAGGGTTGTGCCTTTGACTACTGTTATGTACCCACGCATTGTGTCCATACTGCCGGCCTATCTGATATTCTGATGTACCCAAGCATTGTACCCAGCCTCTCTTGTATACATACGAGATACCACTTGGAGTACCACAGCCCAGATAGATAGCTTGGCTGGGCATACATCACATGCATGCGTTGCACTCACAGATTTGGTTCATCGATTGTTTGATTAGGCCACCACCATGCGGCGGCGATCGGATATATCCTCCTAGCTAGCTCACCCTCTCTGCCAGACACATGCAGCAGCAGCTGCTCAGACTAGCCAGCACACTTAATGGCGCCGCAGCTGCATCCTGATCGCTGCCGCACCTGGGCCTGGCCCTGGCCACGGGCGCCGCTCGGCTCAGTGCTTCTAGCGCTAGCTATAGTGAGCCTGGGCGGCGGCGGCGGCGATGCCCTGAGCCTGGACCACTACCGGCAGAGCTGCCCGAGGGCCGAGGCGGCCGTGGCCGCGGCTGTCAGGCAGGCCGTGGCCAAGGACCGCACCGTGCCGGCCGGCCTGCTCCGCCTGCATTTCCACGACTGCTTCGTCCGGGGGTGCGACGCCTCCGTCCTCATCGACTCCACGGCCACCAACACGGCGGAGAAGGACGGTCCGCCCAACGCCTCGCTGCACGCCTTCTTCGTCATCGACAACGCCAAGCAGGCCGTGGAGGCCATGTGCCCGGGCGTCGTCTCCTGCGCCGACATCCTCGCGCTCGCCGCCAGGGACGCCGTCGCGCTCTCCGGCGGCCCGTCCTGGTCGCCGCTGCTGGGGCGCGGGGACGGACGGGTGTCGCTGGCCAGCGACACCACCTCGGCGCTGCCGGGGCCCGGGGCCAGCTTCGACCAGCTCAGGCAGGCGTTCCACGCGCTGGGGATGTCGGTCAAGGACCTGGTGGTGCTCTCCGGCGGCCACACGCTGGGGTTCGCGCACTGCTCCTCCTTCCAGAGCCGCATCCACGGCTTCCGGCCCGGCGCCGACGTGGACCCGGCGCTGAACCCGTCCTTCGCGGCCGCGCTGCGCAGGGCGTGCCCGGCCAACAACACGGCCAGGGGCGCCGGGTCGGGGATGGACCCCACGTCCGCCACCTTCGACAACGCCTACTACCGGATGCTGCAGAGCGGGCGCGGGCTGCTGTCCTCCGACGAGGTGCTGCTGACGCACCCCAAGACGCGGCGGTTCGTGGCGCTGTACGCGGCGCGGCAGGACGCCTTCTTCAGGGCGTTCGTGAGCTCCATGCTGAGGATGAGCGCGCTCAACCAGCCCGGCGAGGTCCGAGCAAACTGCCGGCGACACAACTGAAGCAAGCAATGGATCCCCTCGTCGTCCCTCCTCTGTCTCTGCTACATAACTGTATCTCGTTCTGATTAATTCCGGTACGTAGTAACTGTATTGTAACTGTGGCCGGCAATCTACACACACTCTAGTTGAAAAAGGGCCTACAAAAGGGAATATCTTGTTTCCTTCAAATAATACTTCTACACATTTTTCACAAGCTTATATTTTTCTCAAGAAAGTTTAGAGTAAAAGAGAGGTGGATGGTTGGTCTATTGTAAACTACTCCCTCCGTAAAGCAGTGAATAGACTCTGATCATAAAGTGCAAGACCATATTACCCACATCCAGATTAGTAGTCACCATAACTATTTGGGCCATAAGATTCAGAATGAGTTTTTATCCTCTTGCAAATACCGTAAAGATGCCAAATATTTCTCTATAATTCTAGGTTGTACCCTTGGTGTTAGCCATGAGAAACAATTGACTTCAATTATGAGGTGAGTAAACATGCCGAACACGGTGAATTTTTTCCTAGAGTTTTGCAACATGGATGATATATTAGGGGTGTGACTTTTTGACAACTAATGCACTTAGTGTTTTTATTTGAATGTTAATGATGTTCTGCCTTAGAGGCCAATGTTATGGTAATCAAGGGAAGGCCATGGTTATGACAGTGGAGGGGAAACACGACCGCGTTCAAAAGCGACTGCCTGAAATAAATCCAAGAGTATTGTACATGCCAAGTGTGTGCCACAGTTTGAATCTTACATTCTATGATATGGCAAAATCTTGTGGCAAAACTTTGTTGTCTCAGTTTCAGTCACACATTTGCAACTGCATTCACAAGGCACATACTCCCTCCGTCCGAAAAAGCTTATCCCTTAAATGGATGTATCTAGCATCAAGTTAGTGCTAGATACATCCATTTGAGGGACAAGTTTGGGACAAGTTTTTTCGGACGGAGGAAGTACCTCAAACTACTATGACAATCGTTCATGACACTGCTCTACAGGCGACCGAGGTAAAAAACACAAGACACGATCTCGCAAAATAAACAACATGCAGAAGCAATAGCAAGTTGGTACTACTGTCGGCGTTCTGGGAACGGGGGTCCCCAGACTTGCCTGCCTGCGGCCTGCGGTGTGGCTCGAGTGGTGGCCCAGTACGGCCCATCTTCATCAGCGCAAGACTTAAGACCCTCGCGAGGGGCCAAGCCTCGCGGGGCGGACGACACACGACTTCCTCAGGAACGGCCTCGCCAGGCGGGCTCGCGAGGAGGCGGAGAGATCAAGGCAGGGTACCTCGCGAGGTGCTCGTGACGCAAGCCATGACGATCGAGACCAGGCGGGCGCCAAGTGGGCGCCGGCCTGCGCAATGTCCTTGTTTCCTTTTTGGTGCAAAGGGGGCAAGCACATGCTTGGAGTACCGAGGTATCAGGCAAAGGTTGCCATTTCGGTGCAACGAGACCAAGACCAGCAGAGTGGCAGGATGGAGGTCACCGTGAAGCCCAAGACGGCGTCATCACCAGTGCCTTTGGCAGCCGAAGACCAACTTTAGTCAGGATAACTTGTACTATATGTTCCCCTTCAAAATGACCGTTGTTGGCGCCCTTCCCGCTCAATATTTGGGAAGAGGACCAGGACCTCTATAAATAGGACTAGCCACCACAGGGGGAAATGAGAGACCCCATCGAGTGCTCATTAGACCGAGAGGCGATCGAACTCACCCAAGCAGTTCATCGCACCAGCTCAAGAACACCTCTCGTGAGGCTGTTCTTCCCTTGTACTGTTCATCATCAGCCCCTGAGGCAATCCACCACACCACACACTGGAGTAGGGTATTACACCACAACGGTGGCCCGAACCAGTATAAATCTCGTGTCCCTCGTGTTGTTCATTGTTCTAGCTTAGATTCTCGCGAGGCGATCGGACGTGAATCGGTAGGGGGAAGATCTTCGCGCGCACCCCAGAGTTCGAAGCTTAAGGGTCTGCTGGAACCCAACATCCGACATTTGGCACGCCAGGTAGGGGTGCGCCGGAGCTCTCCCTGCCGTCTACCCGTTCTCCATCAGCACCATGCTCCGCCCTCATGGCGGGCAACGCAACGCCTGCTACGGCTATCGACGCCTGCGCAGGGACCAGGGGCTCCGAGCCCTGGCCCCCGCCCTGCGATAGATGCGGTGGCCGAACAAGTTCAAGCCGGACATGCCGCCGCGCTACGACGGCGCGGCTGATCCGCTGGCCTTCCTGCTAGCGTATGAAGAAGTCGTCCTCAAGGCCGGAGGCGACGACAGGGTCATGGCTAACTTGCTGCCCATGGCCCTCACCGGCGTCCCACGCATGTGGCTGCTCCACCTGCCAGCGGCTTCTGTGGCCTCCTGGGAGGGGTTGCGCAACTTCTTCCTCACCCACCATGCTGCGCCAGCGCCCCCAGTCGTCGCAGCCCTCCTGGGCGGATCGCAGGCACCACCTTCGAGCTACCACGTCAAGTCGTTCGTCCGCCAGATCGACGCCGTCCTCAAGCGCCGTGAAGCTCCCCCGGGTTCGGTGGCACCCAAGGCTGATTTGACCTTCAGCTCGGACAATCACCCCTCCAACACTGCCTGTTCGGGCGCACTCCCGATGCTATGCACCCCCACCATCTGCCAGGTGGCCGTCACCAGGACCCTCATCGACGGTGGTGCCGTCCTCAACGTGCTCTTGGTGGAGGCCTTCAGCCTCCTCCACGTGCCGCTAGAGTGGCTCCAACCCAGCAGGCCCTTCTCGGGCGTCGGAGGCAGTTTCACCGGCTCCCTGGGGCAGATCCGCCTCCCGGTGACCTTCGGCACCCACGACAACTTCCGCACAGATCTGGTCGACTTCGACATCGCCCCCATCAGCCTCCCGTACAACACCATCCTCGGCTACCCAGCCTTGGCCCAGTTCATGGCAGCGACTCACCCGACTTACAACCTCATGAAGATGCCCGGGAGCAGCGGCGTCCTTACTATGTCCGGAGACACAAGGGATGCGCTGCAGGCACTCAAGCTCGCTTTCAAGACGGCCGCGGCGGCGCAGCCCGCTAGCGCAGATACCCTCGAGCCCAAGGGGGCTGCGCCGTCCAAGAAGAAGCAGCTATTCAGCCAAGACAAGGCAGAGACCAAGCAAGTACTCGTCGACGAGGATGGATCCTCTGGCGCCACCTTCACCATAGGTGCCAACCTCGGTCCTAAGCAGGAGGGGGCCTGGTGAAGTTTCTGCGCGCAAACAAGGAGGTGTTTGCGTGGGAACCTGATCAGCTAGCAGGGGTCCCAAGGGATGTGATTAAACACCATCTCGACGTATGCCCCAACGTGCGCCCCGTGAAGCAGAAGGCAAGGCAACAGTCCATCGAGAAGCAGGCCTTCATCGTCCAAGAAACCCGCAAGTTAGAGGCAGCAGGCGTCATTCGCGAAGTTCGCTATCCTGAATGGCTGGCCAACCCTGTTGTTGTGCCGAAAAAGGGAGGAAAGGAACGCATGTGTGTCGACTTCACCAACCTCAACAAGGCCTGCCCACAGGATCCATTCCCGCTCCCTCACATCGACCAGATCGTCGATTCTACCATCGAGTGTGACCTGTTGTGCTTCCTAGATGCCTTCTCGGGCTATCACCAGATCAAGATGATGGTAGAAGACGTGGAGAAAACGGCCTTCCTAACCCCGTGTGGAGTATACTGCTATACCTGCATGCCGTTCGGGTTGCGCAACGCGGGCACGACCTTTCAGCGACTGATGCACATCGCCTTGGGCCGGCAGCTCGGGAGGAATGCCGAGGCCTATGTCGATGACATCATGGTGAAGTCTCGGGAGGCGAAAACCCTGATACAGGACCTAGAAGAAACCTTTGCGAGCCTCCGTGAAGTGGATCTGCGGCTCAACCCGGAGAAGTGCGTATTCAGAGTCCCCTCGGGCAAGCTCTTGGGCTTCCTCGTGTCCCACCGGGGTATCGAGGCTAACCCAGAGAAGGTCAAGGCAACCGAAGACATGAGTCCACCGAAGACCCTTAGAGAAATGCATAAGCTCACCGGGCGAGTAACCGCGTTGGGACGCTTCATCTCCAAGCTGGGGGAGCGAGCACTGCCCTTCTTCAAGCTGATGAAGAAGAAGGGCCCGTTCGAATGGACAGAGGAGGCCGAAAAGGCATTCCAAGATCTTAAGAAGTACCTTACCAGCCCTCCGGTGATGGTGGCTCCGCGCCCTCAGGAGCCCTTGGTGCTCTACCTTGCAACCACGCCTTACTCCGCCAGCGCAGCCTTGGTGGCGGTCAGGGAGGAGCGCCGGGCCAAGGCTGTGCCGGCCGCGGCCCCGGCCGAAGCGGAGCAAAGCCAAGGAAGCCTGCGAAGACCGTGACCGTGGCATATGGGGATCGGCCTCAGCAGCAGGACGCACCCAGAGCGGAGGAGGCCCCGCCAGGCGACCAGGCGCTAGGGGCTTCGTCGCCTCGGGAGGCACCTCGACCTCCGGAAGACGCAGGCCACGCCAGCACCCTCAACCTCATCGAGCACCCCGTGTACTTCGTTAGCATGGTGCTGCGGGACGCAATGGCGCGATACCCCATGCCCCAGAAACTCCTCCTTGCATTGCTAGTGGCCTCACGCAAGCTGCGGCACTACTTTCAAGGCCATCCCATCAAGGTCGTCTCGGCATATCCCTTGGAAAGGGTACTCAGGAGCCCCAACTCAGCTGGAAGGGTCGCTAAATGGAACATCGAGTTGCAAGCGTTTTAGCTGGAATTCAGCACGACCAGAGTCATCAAGGGAGCCGCACTTGCAGATTTTGTGGCAGAATGGACGGAGGCACCAAGGCTCGAAGCGGGCGAGGATCGGTCGCTTTCCCCAGGAAGTGAAGCGCCAGACGGCTAGGTCATGTACTTCGACGGGGCGTTCTCGTGACATGGCGCGGGGGCTGGCGCAGTACTCATATATCCCACTCAGGACAAGTTCTACTATGCCGTGCAGCTCTGCTTCCAACACGGAGAGAAGGTCTCCAACAACATAGCAGAATACGAGGGCCTGATAGCAGGCTTGAAAGCTGCAGCCGCCTTGGGGGTAAAGCGCCTCATCATCAAGGGCGACTCACAACTCCTCATCAACTTCTCCAACAAGGTGTACGAGTCGAAGGACAAACACATGGAAGCGTATCTTGCGGAGGTCCGCAGAATGGAGAAACAATTTTGCGGGTTGGAGTTGCAGCATGTGCCTCGCGACACCAATCAAGAGGCTGATGACATCGCTAGGAGGGCGTCCAGGCGGTTGCCTCAGGAGCCTGGCGTCTTCGAGGAACGACTCTTCAAACCTTCAGCGGCACCATCACTATCAAGCACAACGCAGCCTCGGGAGGAGCTCCCTCAACCGCCTGCCTCGGGAGCCCCGGCCTGTGGCCCGACCTTAGGAGCGCGCCTGCTCCTGGCGCTGGAGCCTCAGGAGGGATGTTAGACCGCGGAGTTCAAGGATTACTTGATGCAAGGGATTCTGCTAGAAAAGGAGGAGGACGCGAAACGCGTGGTGTGGCAGGCCACGACCTACTGCATCCAAGACGGAGAGCTCTATCGAAAGCAGCCGAATGACGTTTCCCTGCGTTGCATCTCCAGGGAGCAAGGGAAAGAGTTACTGGCAGACATTCATGGTGGAGACTGCGGGCACCACTCGTCCTCACGGACACTCGTCGGCAAGGCGTTTCACAGCGGGTTCTATTGGCCAACAGCACTCAACGACGCGATCGAGCTGGTGAAGGCTTGTGAAGCCTGTCAATTCCACGTCAAGCAGATCCATCAGCCAACTCAGGGCCTTCAGACCATTCCCCTCTCATGGCCGTTCGCTGTTTGGGGACTGGACATCCTTGGCCCGTTTCGTCGGGCGCCAGGGGGCTACCGCTACCTCTACGTTGCTATTGACAAGTTCACAAAGTGGGCAGAGGTGGAAGTTGTCCGCACCATCCTGGCTGGCTTGGCGGTCAAGTTCATCAAGGGCCTCGTGAGTCGGTTTGGGGTGCCTAATCACATCATCACCGACAACGGTTCGCAGTTCACCAGCAATCTCTTCAAAACATATTGTGCTAACCTTGGAATGCAGATATGCTACGCCTCGGTGGCACACCCTCGGAGCAACGGCCAAGCAGAATGCGCCAACGTGGAGGTCCTGAAAGGCCTCAAAACCCGGACCTTCAAGAAGAAACTGGAGGCCTGCGGCAGGGGCTGGCACGACAAGCTTCAGTCCGTGCTATGGTCTATCCACACAACCGCTACCAAGTCGACAGGCAAAACCCCGTTCTTCCTCATCTATGGTGCTGAGGCGGTCCTTCCTCACGAGGTCAGGCATCGCTCCGCGTGGGTCCTGGCTTTTGACAAAGCATAGCAGGACGCCATGCGGGGGGTGGACCTCGTGCTAGGAGAGGAACGCCGTCGGCAGGCTACGCTTCGGGCTGCAAGATACCAACAGGTGCTGCGGCGGTACCACTGCCGCAGCATTCGCCCTAGGACCCTCGAGGTAGGTGACCTCATGCTCAGACGGGGTGCTCTCCAGGAAGGGGCTGCACAAGCTCTCGCCCATGTGGGAGGGCCCGTTCAAGGTTGTTCATGTCTCCAGGCCTGGCGCCACACGCTTGGAGACTCAGGAGGGGGTGTCCATCCCGAATGCGTGGAACATGCAGCACCTCCAGAAGTTCTACCCTTGAAGAAGGGCCCGGTGCCTGTGAAGAAGGCCAACGCCTGTGAAGCTCATCGCCCCGAGAAAGGCCCGGAGCCTGTGAAGAAGGCCAATGCCTGTGAAGCTCGCCGCCCGTGACACTCTCACGCAATAATGAGTTGGGTCTGTACACGCCCCGGAGTCTCCGGAGAGCCGCCCTCGGGCCTCGGGGGCTCCCACCCACGCCCAGTAGCAGCATTTAGCTCCGCGCTGGTGGGAAGACGTTGAAAACTAGATTAGGTGCTAGACGCGGCTTTTCCATTTGCTTTCTGCAGTTGGCTTGTTCGTCCTTATTTGAAGTTTTATTGGAAGTTGCTTTTAGCGTTGTTGCCATCCCTGACCTATGACTCTTTGTCTTTGTCGCCTACTTGACTCGTTTTCTCTCTCGCAAGTTGTAACGCCTCGGATTCGCTGCGCCAGGTGTCTTCCAGTTATTCGTCAGTGTTGCCATGTCATTTGTTTGCGTGTTGCATTTTGTCATGTCATCATGTGCATCTCTTTGTGCATACGTGTTTGTCTCATGCATCCGAGCATTTTCCCCGTTGTCCGTTTTGCAATCCGACACTCCTATGTCCCCCCGGCGCCCCCTTTTACCTCTTTTCGTGTGCGGGTATTAAACATTCTCAGAATGGACCGTGATTTGCCAAGCGGCCTTGGTACACCATCGGTAGACTGCCTGTCAAGTTTCGTTCCATTTGAAGGTCGTTTGATACTCCAACGGTTAACCGGGGAACCGTAAAGCCCTCTTTTGTGTGCAGCCCAACACCCCTCCAATGTGGCCCAATAACCTTTCCAAACCCCCTCCATGCTCTCCGCCATTCGATCACGATCGCGTGGCCAAAAACCACACCTCATTTGGAGCCTCCTAACTCCCTCTACCTATATAAACACATCCTCCCCCGAAATTCGCGGATGAAACCCTAGATCATTTTCCCTCTGCGCCGCCGGACGTTTCATCCGCCGCCGCCGCCGCCCCGCGGGCGCCCGAGCCCCGTGCTCGCCGGACCCCGCCGCCGCGCCATCGCGCGCCTCCAGCGCGGGCGCCCCCTCGCCGCCCCGAGCGCCGCACGCCGCCGCTGCCTTGGCCGGACGCCGCCGCTCGAGCTCCGCCCACCTCCCGCCTGGTCCGCCGCCCTCTGCCGCCGGTGCCTCGACGCCTGTGCCCGCGCCTCGCCGTCCCACTCCTCCCCGTCAACCCTGTCGCCGCCGGCCGCCGCCCGGCTCCGCCGTCGCGCCGCCAAGCTCCGCCGCCGTGTGGTGCCGTGCCCCGCGCCGTCTCCGGCCAGATCCGGACCGCGCCGTCCCGGATCCAGCGCCCCCCCTCGCCGACCCCCGCTCCGGTGACCTCCCCTTCCTCGTCTCCGGCCGTCTCCCCCATCTCCGGCGTGTTCTCCGGCGAGATCCACCTCGCCTCGATATCCGTGTAGATATGAGGTTGACCCCAATTTTTCTGCCAAGTCCTTTTATTTCTGCATTATGTTGCCCTGTTCGACATGTCATAACTCCATGCACACTGCTCCATTTTGTGCGTGTAATACATCAAATTGTTCGTTGTGAGATGCTCTTCATTTCATTCCATTGTGCCATGTTTGTTTGAGTTCATGTTGATGCCCTAATCATTGTTGCAAGAGTGCTATATGATGTTAATCTGCTGAAACTGTTATAACTTGGTGATCTGTCATTTTTGTTGCATTTTGTGTGTGCATCCTATGAGCATAAGCTCTACATGTGTTTTGAACAAAATCATGCCATCTTCAAAGTGGTGTCTTTCATGTATTTTTGTGACTCTTGTACTGAGTGCATCGAGCTCGTGAAGTAGGGTACTTGCTGTTACTGTTTTGCTAGGCTGAATCTGCTATATCATGATGCTATGTAAACCTGCTGCTACAAGTCATTCCATGCATAATCTGGAGATGTTCAATAAGGATGATTTTTTATAAATGTCATGCTCTATCCATGAATGCCCCTGGTTGCATTTATAGCCTGCCATAGCTTGTTATAATCTTGCTCTAAAGTTGCTAAATAATGTTGTTGTCAGCCTGTTAACATTAAGTCCAGTTTTGCCATGTGTTTTGCTAGTGATCCATGCACCCTATGAACTTTTTCTTGCCATTCTTAGCTTCATAAACATGCCTTATTACTGTTGGTTGCCTTGCCATGCCATGTATTGCTCTGTCGTGAGTGGTTCAAGCTCACCAACATGCCTATTTATTGTTGTTCCTGCTATGTATGGATCTGTCATATCACTTGCTCTGTGGTGAGGGTGCCATCATATTTTCTGTGCCCTTTTGGCTCATGGTCAGTAAGGGACTTTTGTTATATGCAATTAGTAGATTCATGCGATGCCTTTGTTTGCCATGATAAGTTTCTGTAACATATTTTTTAATAGCTCTAAACATTGCAACCTGATGTTATTTCTGCTAATGACTGAAACTGTTATTATTTGCAATCTTGCCATGTCCTTTTGAGCATGTTCTATTGATTTATGGAGATAGCTCAGTGTTCATGTTTTGTCATGCTTTACCTGTAATTCATGTCTATGCCTTTTGTTTTCACGTTGAGATACTGTAGCATATTGTTTTGATGCTTGCTAGATGCCTAGTTGTTGTTTTGGACAGCTTGTCCTTTAAACTTGTATAGAGTGTATGTGTTGAACCATTGCTCCGTTTTGAGTGTGCTCTATATGAAACTTGCTTAGAATTGCATGTAGTTTCATATTATAATGTTGAATCCTTGTTTTGAGGTGTTTGCTTGATGTTTGAGTGCATTTTGCATCAATGCCATGTTTAACTTGTTTTGCTCATATCTTCTAGGCCGTAGCTCTAAATCAAATGAACTTTATATGTAACTTGACTAGAATTTCGTGTAGATCCTCTTGGTGCTCTTTAACTTGCTGTTTAACAACTTCAACTTAATGTTTGTTCAGTTCTGGACCAACTTCGAAACTTGCATATGAGGACTTACCGGATTTGTTATATGTTGTTTCCGGCCTCATTTAAACCTGCCTTGATGTGTTGCTCTTGTTTGCATCATCTCTTGCCATGAGTAGATCCATTTAGTTTTGTCTTGCATCATACTTGGTTGAGCATCATGTCATGTATATGTGTGGTGTGTTTACCATGTTGTGTGCTTCTTCTCGATAGCTCCCGTTTCGTTGCGATCGTGAGGATTCGTTCGTCTACGCTTGGTTCGTCTTCATCCGTTCGTCTTCTTCATGGACTCGTTCTTCTTCCTAGCGGGATTTCAGGCAAGATGACCGTCACCTTGGATCTCATTACTATCATTGCTATGCTAGTTGCTTCGCTCTATCGCTATGCTGTGGTTCCTATCATTTGCTCTTCAAGCCTCCCAATTTGCCATGTCAGCCTCTAACCTTTTTCACCCTTCCTAGCAAAACGTTGTTTGGCTATGTTACCGCTTTGCTCAGCCCCTCTTATAGCGTTGTTAGTTGCAGGTGAAGTTGAAGATTGCGCCATGGTGGACAGGATTATGTTGGGATATCACAATATCTCTTATTTAATTAATGCATCTATATACTTGGTAAAGGGTGGAAGACTCGGCCTTATGCCTGGTGTTTTGTTCCACTCTTGCCGCCCTAGTTTCCGTCATACCGGTGTTATGTTCCCGGATTTTGCGTTCCTTACGCGGTTGGGTGATTTATGGGACCCCCTTGACAGTTCGCTTTGAATAAAACTCCTCCAGCAAGGCCCAACCTTGGTTTTACCATTTGCCTCACCTAGCCCTTTTTTCCCTTGGGTTTCCGGAGCCCGAGGGTCATCTTTATTTACCCCCTGGGCCAGTGCTCCTCCGAGTGTTGGTCCAACCTGAGCGATGTCCGGCGCCCCCTGGGCAACCAGGGTCTATGCCAACCCGACGTCTTGCTCATCTGGTGTGCCCTGAGAACAAGATATGTGCAGCTCCTATCGGGATTTGTCGGCACATCGGGCGGCTTTGCTGGTCTTGTTTTACCATTGTCGAAATGTCCTGTAAACCGGGATTCCGAGACTGATCGGGTCTTCCTGGGAGAAGGTATATGCTTCGTTGATCGCGAGAACTTATCATGGGCTAAGTTGGGACACCCCTGCAGGGTATAAACTTTCGAGAGCCGTGACCGCGGTTATGTGGCAGATGGGAATTTGTTAATGTCCGGTTGTAGATAACTTGACACCTGATTCGAATTAAAACGCATCAACCGCGTGTGTAGCCATGATGGTCTCTTTTCGGCGGAGTCTGGGAAGTGAACACGGTTTTAGGTTATGATTGACGTAAGTAGGTGTTCAGGATCACCTCTTGATCATTGCTAGCTTCATGACCGTTCCTTTGCTTCTCTTCTCGCTCTTATTTGCGTATGTTAGCCACCATATCATGCTTAGTCGCTGCTGCAACCTCACCACTTTACCCCTTCCTTTCCCATTAAGCTTTGCTAGTCTTGATACCCATGGTAATGGGATTGCTGAGTCCTCGTGGCTCACAGATTACTACAACAACAGTTGCAAGTACAGGTATTGCGATGATCATGACGCGAGAGCGATGTTACTTGTTTTGGAGTTCTTCTACTTCTTCTTCGATCAGGGGATAGGTTCCATGTCGGCAGCCTGGGCTAGCAGGGTGGATGTCGTTTGAGCTTCTATTTGTGTTTCATCCGTAGTCGGATGTCGATCTTATGGATGATGTATTGATGTATTCTTGCGGCAATTGTATGCCTTGATTGTATCCCCATCTATTATGTAATGTTGATGTAATGATATCCACCTTGCAAAGCGTTTCAATATGCGGTTCTATCCTTGGTGGGACCTTCGAGTCTCTTTAGGATAGTATCGCATATTGGGCGTGACACAAGTCTCGCGAGGGGGCTACGCGGGTACCCTCGCAAGTGTTTCCTGACCCAGTCTTGTGAGGCTTTCCTATCCAAGTCCACCACGGGAGCACTCCCCCCGGTCCATGCCCCACGGGCATCGCGACACGAACACATGACAAGAGTCGGTTGCCCTCACGACCGAGACCGGAAGTTACCTCTCCTGACTAATTCTTGCAGGCCACAAAGCGCGTGACGAGGCCTCAGCCTCGAGAAGCGAAGATTGCGGCAAGTCCCCCCCCCCCCGAGCTAAGTAATTCCTACACGCGAGCACGCGACACCAAAACACAACACAGGAATAACGAAAATAGCATAATAGTTAACGGTAACAGTCCAGCACGCCCCTGCGGGGCCCTACACTACTCTCTCTCTCTTTGCGCAGGGATGGGAGAAAAACAAAATAGACACGGCTTGCTCGGCACCGACTCATGGCGAGGGCACGTACTGCCTCCGGAGCTTAGTCAGACCCCTCCTCATGCTTCACCGAGGCGCGACGGCGGGCTGACCCGCTACCTCCCTCAAGGTGAGCGCGACGGTGCGGAGGCTGGTCGCGGCCACCGCTGGAGGAGCTGCCGTCCGAAGAGGAGCCGCCGAGGCTTGGCGAGCTGCGAACGCCGCCGGCCACACGCCCGCCTTCATCTTCATCCCGACCATCTCCGAGGCGGGGCACCCGGCCGCCGTCATCGTCTTCGGGGCAGGACCTAACGGGGCGGCCTTCTTCTCCGAACACCCTCACGTAGAGGGTGGCATCGCCATCAAACTTGAAATATAGGGTGCACCGCCGTCTTAGGCCACGCGCGCGGGCAAACGTTTGCCAGCCACGGGTCAGGGCCACATTCCCGGCGACGGAGATCTCCAGTGAGGCCCAGGAGGCCCTGCTGCAGCAACCGTCTGCTTGAAGCCAGAGGCCGCCAGGAGCGCCGACTAGGAGTTCACCTGCAAAGAAGCGGGGAAGCTGGAGCCAGCTGCCGGTTAGGTCCACTAACCACACGACGAACTCCGGCAACACCTCCACCGAGTGGAAGCGCGGCATGGGAGGCCGCGCAGCCACGGCGCGCCTTCCCTCACCCACCAGGCGCCCATCGCCACGCGAGAGATCGCAGCCGCGACCGCGGGGAGCCGCTGCAGGAGACGCAGGATGCTTGCGGGGACGACCCCGGCCGCGCTTGGGCGGGGGAGAGTCAGGCCCTTCCCGATGAGCCTTTCCCTTCTCCGCGGCCGAGAACCTCTTCGACGGCGCCATAGAAGACGGCGAGCAGCTGAAATGGGGAGAAAGAAGGAAGCGGGGCGGAAGATGTACAGTGGGGGCTAGCGCTCTCCCGCCTTTATAGCCGGAGGAGGCCAACCGTCGGCCTCCACGATCACAGGTAATCATGACCCATTTCTGTGTGCAGGGACTTGTCAAGTCAAGCAGTTGCCGAGGCGGCGTGGGGAAGCGGAGGCGCCCACGCCCAGTCAACCACCACACGGCGCCCAAGGCCGCAAGCTGATGGGGACCGCGGCGCTCCGCACTTGCCCCTTCTCTTCTCCGCTAAGCCAAGTCCGAGCGCGCCTTGGGCCCGGGGGCTACTGTTGGCGTTCTGGGAACGGGTGTCCCCAGACTTGCCTGCCTGCGGCCTGCGGCGTGGCTCGAGTGGTGGCCCAGTAGGCCCATCTTCATCAGTGCAAGACTTAAGAACCTCGCGAGGGGCCAAGCCTCGCGGGGCGGACGACACACGACTTCCTCAGGAACGGCCTCGCCAGGCGGGCTCGCGAGGAGGCGGAGAGATCAACGCAGATTACCTCGCGAGGTGCTCGTGACGCAAGCCATGATGATCGAGATCAGGCGGGCGCCAGGTGGGCGTCGGCCTGTGCAGTGTCCTTGTTTCTTCTTTGGTGCAAAGGGGGCAAGCACAGGTGTGGAGTACCGAGGCATCGGGCAAAGGTTGCCATTTCGGTGGAACGAGACCAAGACCAGCAGAGCGGCAGGATGGAGGTCACCGTGGAGCCCAAGATGGCGTCATCACCAGTGCCTTTGGCAGCCGAAGACCAACTTTAGTCAGGATAGCTTGTACTATATGTTCCCCTTCAAAATGGCCGTTGTTGGCGCCCTTCCCGCTCAATATTTGGGAAGAGGACCAGGGCCTCTATAAATAGGACTAGCCACCACAGGGGGAAAGGAGAGACCCCATCGAGTGCTCATTAGACCGAGAGGCGATCGAACTCACCCAAGCAGTTCATCGCACCATCTCAAGAACACCTCTCGCGAGGCTGTTCTTCCCTTGTACTGTTCATCATCAGCCCCTGAGGCAATCCACCACACCACACACTGGAGTAGGGTATTACACCACAACGGTGGCCCGAACCAGTATAAATCTCGTGTCCCTCGTGTTGTTCATCGTTCTAGCTTAGATTCTCGCGAGGCGATCGGACGTGAATCGGTAGGGGGAAGATCTTTGCGCGCACCCCAGAGTTTGAACCTCAAGGGTCTGCCGGAATCCAACATCCGACAACTACACCAACTCAAGCTTTCCCATGCTCACTATCACCACCGCCAAGATCACATCTGACACCATCACCACTGCCGCCGAACACCGACTGGGCCAAAATCTCACCACGAGTGAGTTCCCAATATTTGCTCGCTATGTCATACATTGAGCTCTGATCCATGGATATGATAGCCCGCTCTTCGGACATCTTGGCAGGCATGATCCTCTCTGGCAGCTGCGGTGGCCGTAGGTGGCGGAGGAGGAGGTGAGGGGGGTGTCCGGAGATGGAGAAGGTGTGGAAGCCACCAGACGTGGAGATAGCGTCGGAGTGGATGATTTCTTCCTATTCTCCGTCACAGCCTCGTCAATGGCCTTGCTCACCACTGTCAACTTCCTCGTCCGCCTATCACCGTTTGGAGTAAGCGGAGGGCGGCCGGTCGTCTTCACGGACGAGCAGCCTTGCCGCTAGCCTTTGTGGACGGTGCGACAGGCCGTACACCAGTCTTTGTCCCGGGATGCTTCCTTGACGCGGGCGGCGGCCCGTTTGTTGAGTCCGGCGGCGTAGCATCGGCAGGAGTGGTCAGCGGGGTTGCGAAGGCGGACAGGGTTTCCATCCCCATTGGAATCAGGACTTCCGGTGGCTGCAGCGACGACATTGGGCGGCGGAGGCGGTAAAAAGAGGCGCAGCGGGCGAGAGTTTAGAGGAGTTTCTTGTTGAGAATGATTGGCGACTGCTCAAAACTGAGAGAGGGTGAAAGATTTTTTAGCTCAAGTCTCAAATTTTTGAGAAGTTAACTATTTGAGGGTTCGTCTAGGTGTGACTTAACTCTTCAAAACGATTTTTCCGAGGAGTTAGTCTTTTTTTAGAGTTTGATTAGAGATGCCCTAAGGGCCTCTTTGTTTCGCAGGATTGCCAAAAAGCGGGAATGAAAAATGCACAAGATTGCATTGGCATGCCTTAAGGGCCTCTTTGATTCGTACATGGTTTTGTTTGCATTGAAGTGTGTTTGATTGCACCGTAGAAAAGCCACAAAATTATTCGTAAAAAGGTTTGAGTGGATGTAAATTTTCATATGAGATATTGCAACGAATTCCTTATGAAAAATTTCTAAGGGATTCAATCATGCGAACCAGACAAACAACATAGAAAATAGTAATAATGCGAATCATAGAAACAATATAGGAAAATATATTAAGGATACTGATCCACTAAAGTTCCCACGGAAATCCTTTAAATCAAAGACCCCTAAAGTTCGGTAGCACATTGTTAGTTTTTTCCTTTTAAAAAGAGAAGCAAAGGGCCGGAGCACATTGCATATCGAACTGTTAGTTTTTTCCTTTTAAAAAGAGAAGCAAGGGCCGGAGCACATTGTGGGTGCTTCCCACACGCAATGTCCCTTTCTTTTGGTCGGCTGAATCGCGGAGGGTCCAAAGCAGTTCATGCAAGCGACATCGGCGACGCATGGCGGCAGACAGATGTGCTACCTTCACATGCGTATATATGCTGTACGAGGATGGATTCATTCGATCAGAACAAAGGTTGCATTCCATAACTACGAAATGCTTACGGCCGTTTGTGAGGTCATGCTGCTTCATGCCTTGTAGTATTATCATGTTGACATGAAGGTTGCCGGGTGCATTTCGCATTCTTGATTTCTGTAGTACTCTCTTGGTTCAAAAAAGTTTGTCCCTTAAATGAATATATCTAGCATCAAGTTAGTGCTAGATATATTCATTTGAGGGACAAGCTTGGACAAATTTTTTCGGACGAAGGGAGTATCTCGTCATTGTGACGTGCTGTGCAGGTACAATGATACACCACGCATACTTAGAGCATCTACAGCCCGGCGTCTCAAACGTCTGGGAGGACAACCCGATCACTGACCGGTCAAAAAAAGCCAACCGAGTCGGGCTTCTCTTGCCCCCGGGAGCCCCCCGAGAGGCTGGCGGTGGAGCGCCACAACGACGACCTCTGCTGGAGCCGTGCCACCGTCACCTCCCGCCATCCACGCCGGTGTGAGCAACCCAGTAGCGGTCGCCCGCGAGGAGGAGCGTGGTTGCGTCCTCCTCCGGTTAGAGCTCCTCCCCGTGGTCGCGATTTGGATGAGGAATAGAATTGAGCAGACATTGGCTGGGCACGTCCATTTCATTTGGGAGTGTTCGCACGTAGACCACTCCAGAGTGAACATTGGCTGGGCTTTTTTTCGCGGTCTCCCTCCTGGGTCGCTCGCGCGGCGGCTCCGGAGGGGAAACCCTAGCCGCCTCGAGCGCCCCTCCTCTCCCTGATCTCTGGCCGCCGGCCGCGGCGGCGGTGGTGGCGGCGCCCGGCCGTCAAAGGCGGCGGGCGAGGGCGCGCCCCGACGGGATTTCTTCGCGCGGGGGAGTCTCGTCAATCGGGCGCGCGGTGGTCGTCTCCGGTGCGGCGGCGCACGGCGGAGAGCGCGAGGATGGGCGAAGCATGGTCAAGAGGCAAAGGGAGGCGTCTTCTCGGCGCGCCGGCGTGGGAGTCTGAAGTTGCCGCTGCGAGACCCTAGTGGCGCGGATCTCGACCAGGAGGTGCGGTGGCTGGGAGCGGCGGTCGGGAGTCGTTGCGGAGGCCAGGGAGCGCGGTGTGCCTCCTGTGGTCGCCGAGGAGGTGCGGTGGCTGGGAGCGGCGGTCGGGAGTCGTTGCGGAGGCCAGGGAGCGCGGTGTGCCTCCTGTGGTCGCCGGCGTGGTCGCGGAAGGCGGCGCCTTTGAGGAGTTGGCGGCGCTCGAACCAGATCTGGGGTCTTGGGCCAGTGACTCGCGGCAGGGAGCGCCATGGTGGAGGTGCGCTGGAGTCCCGCGTGAGTCCCTAGGACGGAATCGCGGCAGCGGCTGGCTGCCAGGAGCGTCAAGTCCAGCCCTTGCCTGCGGTGCCTGTGGATCTTGGTGGTGCTGGTCTGGAGTTGTCTTCTTCGACCGTGTAGGAGTTGGATGGTGGTCTGCGTGCTCTTGGCCGTGCGAGGGGTCGGTGTTCCACGACGGTTTGATCATGACAGCGAGGTGCTGCAGCTGCGGCGGTGCGCCCCTACATCGACTATGCGGCCAAATTCGGTGGTAGGGGTGGGAGATGTGCGACGGTTTGGATGAAAATCCTGCTCGTCTTCGGTCGGAGCTGACGACGACGGCGCCCGTGGGTGTCGTTTCTCTCCTTGGAGGCGTTGTCAAGGTATGTTGGCATCTCCCCTTCTTGATCGGGTTGGGGTCTCCGGGCGAAAGTCTTGGTCTGTTGCAGGACCGGCGATGGCGGCGTTTGGCGTCATTACTCTGTTGAGAGCATCGAGGGTGGAGACTTGGCCTTATGGTCATGTGAGGGTGCAGCCCTTAAGCGTCAATTATGCATCGAGGGCGCTAAGTACACAACTGCCGGTGCTCCAAGAGGATGCCTTTTTCCTGTCCCGACCGAGTCCCGCTATCCACTTGCCGTCTCCTTTTAGGCATTCAAGGGTGGATAGTGCGTTGGCAAAGTATGGCCGACTGAAGTTGTTGCTCCTTGTAGTGTTTGGCGTTTGTGTGATACGGCTAGATGATTGGTTTAGGACAGGCCCTTTGCGTTGTGTTTGTACTTCTTGTGGTGGCTAATCTTTTGATTAGCTTGGGTGTGAAGTGCTTGCTACACTTGTTGTTCGCAACAAGTTGTAGTGTCTTGTAATTCAACTTCTGCCTTCTATAAAAGTATGGTACGCCTAGGCGTACTCTTGAAAAAAAAACATTGGCTGGGCACGTCCATTTCATTTGGGAGCGCACGTAGGCCACTCTAGAGTGAACATTTTTTTTTCTGACGTGGCTACTCAGCGTGCATTAAGATTGGTGCCCGCGATCTAACGGCCCTAGAGTCATTCGCTGGAAGCTTGTTCCCAGTGGTCAGCTGATTAACATTTACCCAGAAATATGCGTATTAACTCGTTGAACAGTCCGATGGCAAAACCGTGTAAATGTTGTGTGTAGCACCATCTCCGAAGTCACAATCTGCACTAGGGCTAGAAACCTGATAAGATGTATGATGATACAGTTATATGTGTCTTGGTTTTATTTATAAAATAGGACGAAAGCCTGTTTGGAGGATAATATGTATCTACTCCATCGGTCCCACAAATATAAGATTATTTTTCAATCTATATTAGCTTTAAAATCGTTCTTATATTGTGGGACGGTTACTTAGTTATTATTTTTGCTCTATATTAATTGACGCTTAAACAAATGTATCTTAGTTGACGCTCAAACGGAAACGGTCGGAGAGACTATTAATAAAGTGCATGGATCGTTTTTCTCGATGTGTTTCGGCTGTAATCAACTCTGTGTGGAGCCTATGGAACGGAGAAACATCGAATATTCGGCGATCCTGAACAAGTGTCCAGCAGCTAATCCATCGAATACATCCAATACAGCCAGCCATATAGGAGGATTTAGCGCGACGTAAGCATGAATTGAATTGTAGGCGCGCCCTGCTCTGCTGCTCCAGTGCAGTATTTTAACTGAAATTACGGTATGTGGGTGACTGGGTGTTGGATCATGAATTCTCGTCGGGGAATCTTTTAGCTAAGAAAATTCAAAGATGTTTTTTTATTGCTGTCTTCGACTAGTCCCCGACGGAGACCATTGACGTCTAGAGTTCTCCGTGTATACACATAGGAAACTCGACCCGTCGTCGGCTGTTCTTCATCACACAAAAGCAAGCTCGAAACTTCTTCTACTCGACCCTGAAACTTCTCCGTCTATGGTACTCTCGCCTCTCGGTGTCTTAGGGAAGACGGACCCTGAAGCAGAAGTAAATCCCTCGAGACACTTCTTCTGTTCGACGAGCACTGAATCCCTTTCTGCTTCAGGTGAATTTTACATCAGTATGTTTTCTGCAAATCGTCTCTTACAAGCTTTCAGTTCGTTTTTCAATTTCCGTCAAGGTTGAATGCATGATCTTTAGCTAGGAGCTGCATGATCTTTAGACAAACAGAGACTCGCTCCCTGCTTCATTCATTAACATAGAAACCAGAGCGTTCGTTAGGACTTGCTTGACTGAATCTGTTCTTGCTTTGAACAGCAGATCCTAATTTGTTAAGACTTCCATAGCAAAAAAATTCCTTTCTGTTCTCTCGGGATACAAGGTCAGACTTATGCCTGTATATTTAGAGTAATCCCCAAATTTAACTAACCACATGGCCTCCACTTTGCGTGCAACCGGTTGCTTTATTTTCGGAAACGAAGTGTCGATTTAGTTGACAGTCTTGTGTTTACTTATTCTGCAGCCGAACAATATGCGTATGTTCTTGCAGCTTGGCCTTGGTTTCGTATTGCTTGCAGCACAGTATGCATCAGGAATTGTGGTTCCTAGTTCACAGTGTCGACGACAGTGTGGAAATGTTGAGATACCATACCCATTTGGTATCGATCCAGGCTGCTCGCTCACACAGGGCTTCCAGCTCAGCTGTAAGGTCCAAGACGGCATCCCAAAGCCATTCAGGGGTGCCTTTGAGGTGCTCGACATTTCTTTGACTCAAGGCACAACCCGGGTGCTGAATTACATCTTGGGCTACTGCTATAACACCTCTACCAGGAGCATGGAGTATTTTGGCCGGTACGGGGGGTTCAACGAAGGAGACCCTTCTTCTCCCTACCGGCTCTCCGACACCCAGAACAGGTTCACGGTCATCGGGTGCAGCGCCCTCGCCTTGATATCTGACTACGATGGCACAGGTTACCAGGGCTTGGGAGTCGCAACATGCCGCAATTTGTCAGACTTAGTGAACGGATCTTGCTCAGGTATGGGCTGCTCCCAGACCACAATACCAAAGAGGATGTACTACTACGACACAACTTTCTCGGCATCGGTTAACACAAGTCAAATCTGGGAGTTCAACCGCTGCAGCTATGCGGTACTAATGGAGGCAGCAGCATTTAAGTTCAGCACTACGTATGTAAACACAAACAAATTCAATGACACATATAATGGACGGGTGCCTATGATTCTTGAGTGGGCTATAAGAGATGTGAAGTCATGTGATGCTGCAAAACAGAATACAACTGGTACTTACGCATGCCTCAGCGCCAACAGCAAGTGTGTGGATTCCACCAATGACCAAGGGTACACCTGCAATTGCACCAATGGTTATGCAGGCAACCCTTATCTTCTAGACGGATGCAAAGGTACATATTAATTTCGACTGTCAATGTATATATGCACTACTGTCCATCAAACTGCACCTTGGGTGTAGGGGTCCCTTTACCTTATCTAAAATTTTGTTTTGCAAATTTGCTACAGATGTTAATGAATGCAACCACAATCCATGCCCTTCAGATGGCTATTGTCGCAATATTGCTGGAGAATACCGGTGTTCTTGTCGAGTTGGCAAAAAATACGTCACGGAAAGCAATACATGCAACCCTAACATCGGCTTCATAATAGGTAACATCCAAACAAGTCTTATCACCTAGCTAGACCATTAACTTCGTCACACTTTTTGCAATGCCATGAAAACCATGCATCTAATCTTGGTTAATGTACTTTAACTATGTTTGACACTATTCATCACCTCAATCTAAAACATAATTGTCTCATCTAACGACATTATCAGGAGTTACAATGGGATTATTTGGTTTAATGGTTATCGTCATGATCACTATTTTCTGGGGACAAATGATACTTCAAAAGAGAAAATTGAATAAAGTTAAGCAAGAGTATTTCCGCAAGCATGGAGGCGTGCTTTTGTTTGATAAGATGAAATCGGAGAAAGGTCTGGCTTTCAATGTATTTTCAGAAGCAGAACTCATACATGCCACCGACAACTTTGACAGTAGCAGAATAATTGGAAAAGGAGGCCATGGGACTGTCTATAAAGGTATAATAAAGAACATGTCGGTTGCAATTAAAAGATGTGCAGTAGTTGACGAGAGACAGAAGAAGGAATTTGGCCAGGAGATGCTCATTTTGTCCCAAATCAATCACAAGAATGTTGTCAAACTCTTGGGTTGCTGCCTTGAGGTGGAAGTTCCAATTCTAGTATATGAGTTTGTCCTAAATGGTACACTATTTGAGCTTATCCATGGCAAGAACCAAGCATCGCAAATATCTTTCAACACTCTCTTAAGGATTGCTCATGAAGCAGCTGAAGGACTCAGCTTTTTGCATTTGTATGCATCTCCCCCAATAATTCATGGTGATGTGAAAAGTTCCAACATCCTACTTGATGATAACTACATGGCCAAAGTGTCAGACTTCGGAGCCTCCATACTAGCGCCATCTGACAAAGAGCAATTTGTCACAATGGTTCAAGGTACTTGCGGTTACCTTGATCCCGAATATATGCAAACATGCCAGTTAACAGACAAAAGCGATGTGTACAGTTTTGGAGTTATTCTTCTAGAGATTCTCACAGGCCAGCTGCCACTGAAGCTCGAGGGGTCTGAGAAGCAAAGAAGCTTGTCATTGATTTTCTTGTCTGCAATGAAGGAGAATAATCTAGAAGCTGTGTTGGTGAACCACGTGAAAGGCCAAGAGAGCATGGAGTTGTTGAGAGGACTTGCAGACCTGGCTAAGAAATGCCTAGACATGTGTGGCGACAACAGACCCTCCATGAAAGAGGTCGCTGATGAACTCAACAGATTGAGGAAACTTTCACTGCATCCCTGGGTACAACTCGGCGTCGAGACAGAAGTAGAAAACCTTCTTGGAGGAGATACTACTGGTGGGTATGAAATAGAATTAAGTGGTTATCCTATGGGCGAGAGTGAGAACCAACCCATAAACCCTAGAAGTTCCTATTATGCAAGGTGAGGAAAACATGTATTGTAATCGGTTAAACCTACTAAAGATACTTATGTTCCTTCTATACCTTGTTACAATGTGTAATATCTACGTTCCTTCTGAATCTTGTTACCATGTATTACAACTTATAAATTACAAATCACTTTTTAATCTATTGATGTGTGATGTGTGTTCAACAACAACAAAACTTATTGGATAATCGTTCTATTTAAGTCTAATTCGTACATGCATACTATATATGTATTTCAGAAAATGTGCAACTCTTCAAGGCTGATTATATTCTATAAATTTTTATATTTTAAAATAGGTTTCAATAACTATTATTATTCTACAATACTAGATTTTAGTATATTTTATTTTTATAAAAGAAATTTTATTGAATCAAAAGGTGATAAGGCGATACAACCATAAATAGTTCATATCCTACTTCTCCACACCGAAAATGCACACAACCCGCAAAGATCCGAATACAAGATACATTTTTTTAAAGGAGATTGAACCCCTGGCCTTTGCATCCAAAGATGCACACATCCATATTTATCAAATTATTAATAAAGGCATGACAAAAACATACATCAGAAAAACTGAAGCCGCCATTCAACACCTACAGACTCGGCAATGGAACAGTGCCCCCACTATCTAGAACCAGGGTCAACACCGAGCTGCCCGCAAGTGTGAAAGCGGGCTACGAGGGTTTGGATCCTCCGCTACGAACTGGGGGGAGGATGACGAGCGACCGATGCATCTTGGCCAATACAAGAATTGGTTGATGTTGTGGTCAAAGAATCTTCGTCGTGTGGAGGTGGCCGGGATAACACTAACGGCAATAGCGATGCAAGGTATGATCACCCTACCTACGCAATTACCACCATCTGTCGTGCTGGGCAAGAGCGGACCACACGAAGAAGAGGGTTGAACCGTTCTGATGGCTGATCATGTCGCCCCCGTGGATGAAGATATGGATGATGTCATGGAGGAGGAGGACCCTCTTTGGTACATCAATACTAGATCTAACAATGGAAGAATGATGAGTCAACAATATGACTCAGGCTATGACCACCGTGATGAGCGTGAAGATCAGGATGCTGAGATGCATGATGATGTACCACAGAAGGAACGTCCTCGGGTTGAATGAAAAAAAAATCTATGTTCATGCAATCCTCCCAGGACACGCCTCTAGATGCCGCCTCAACCCAGGGTCAACAATCCGAGCGTCGTGTAGTGCTAAGCCCGACCACATTGGGGACGGTGGTCAAGGAGGGTCCGATAGGCTCACTACCTGAACCCAGGAAGAAGCAGAGGAAGAGACCGCCGAAGAAAGGCTCTGCTGCCACCAAAGCTTCCAGCAGCCAGCCGCCTTCGGCGCTCCGGGTTCAGGATAGTGTATCGATCATAAATGCGCCATTCCTCCATCTCGCGGGCAAGCCGGTGCTACCAAAGAAAGTGCTCGAGGCCATAATTGGGGATCTCAGGAGACTGCATGACCGTGTGCTATTGTCAGAGTTGGACCTTCTCCAATCGGAAGAACTAGGATACCCGCAAGCGGTTGATGAGCCGACTGAAAGAGGCTTCGTCGACACTAGCCCCATGGACCTGTTCTTCTTGCGGGTTGATTACATCTTCGAGATGTATCTCATGAGGGGCTTGATTTTACGTTCGTCTTCCTTTATCCGTCACATATGAACTACACTCATCAGGAAAGAACAAATCTCAAAATCATAGTAGCAGAACCCTACTACATGCATGAGGGCTTCTTGGGAAACAGCGGCATGGAACATGAAGCTGCCAAGAAGTACATCAAAGACTGCATTTAAGGACATGGAAACGATTCTCCTGCCCTATCATCCTTTGTAAGTCATTCCTAGGTAGCCGCTATAACACATCTTTCATACATTTCAATCATCCATTTGCACGTATGGAGGCTAATTTGAGGTATATTTATTTTATGCAGCTAGGGGTGCATTGTCCTTATCGTTCTTTACCCGCAAGTCTCCTATGCTCCGTGTTTGGACTAGTCCATAAACACAGAGAAGAAAGACTACACACACATATAGAATGTTCTGGATCATGCTCTTGTAGGATTGGGCATGAGGGGTGGCCACATCAAGATCAAGAAACAAAGGATGGGCATATGCCGTGTTTTAGCCATAATGCCGACTTCTGCTACATCCAACAACCGACAACAAGTAAGAAGGATGGATTCTACATCATCCATCACATGCTGGAGTTCAGAAGGGATCACCAAGAACTTCGCATGCCATCTACAGCCGATGCCCATATCCGCAAGTGGGCCGCAACCTTAGGAGCCGAACCGGATGAAAAACTCGGAAATGACTTTCATCGCATCCAACATGACATTGTGACGATCATCATCAAAGACGTCGTCAAAGAAAATGGGATGTTCCATGGCAGCCCTGTATTGCAGGCTGACGTCCGAACTCGCTTAGGCCAACAACGTCAGGACATGACGCCTTTCACGAAGCTAGGGTGCATCCTCCCGGACATGGACGAACTGACCTATAGTGATTGATGACGATGATGATGATGTCCACTCAGTTAGTACTTTCTGTAGAATGAAACTTTGAATTTCTGTACAACAAAACTTTGTGATGTAAACGGTCCTCCTAAACTTGTGTAGCGCTCTAGTTAATTAGTTTGACGATGAACTTCATTAATTATGTTTACTATATGTTGCTTCTATTTGCTAACACTTTCTCTTTGTTTTGCTTACATATATTATGTTGCATATTATCGATGAATTCGCCTGATGACGATGCATCTCTGTCAGGGATATAGATCGATAGCGAAGAAGTTCTAGGCCATGTACATAGGGAGGATTCCAGGAGTATACGATGAGTGGCCAGAGTGTCAGGCCCAAGTCAACCGCATCCCAGGCGGCAGCCACAAAGGGTTTCAAAGTAGAATCCAAGCGAAAGCTAATTAATTGAGGTTCACGCTAGCGCGAGAGAGGAATCATAACCGGCTTAAGAACTACTTCGTAATCCCACTCTTGCTCATAGTGATCGCTCTTCTCTTGTATATCATAGTTTAGATTGATGATGAAACATGTGTATGTGACCATGTAGTTGCATGTATTCGAGACTTGTAATAACTTGTGTCGCTATTTCGAGATGATGATGACACATTTGTATTGGATCATTATGATGATGAGACTATGTTGTAGCACTTCGATGATGATGAGACATTCTCGTCTTATATAGTTTCAATGTATGTATATGTTGCTATTGTATAAAATCTGTATAAATACTATGTAAACTTGCGGAAGAAAAAAATATAGAAAATCTTACCTGTGGCGCAGGGTAAGAGAATAGCAGCAGCGCTAGGGCAGCGGTACTACTACGTAGACTTAGCAGTGGCGGGGGATTCATATCAGCGCTACAGATAGTTAGCAGTAGCGCTGGGTGGACCCACACTTATGCTAATTTTGTGCAGCAGTAGTGCGAGGTTATACCCGGTGCTACTTCTAAAAGTTAGCTGTAGCGCTAGCAGTAGCGCGGGCACCCATGCTACTGTTAGGTCTTTACACTGCGGTACTAATAGTGTTATCCCTAGGTGTATGGACACTTCACAGGAAATGATTGAGAGTTTTTCCCCATATTCCAGTAAACAGCGGTTATTTAGAGAAGAGAAAAATTCACTACAGGGCCTATAACTTGCGTTGGTGCCCACTTTAGTCCATGTGGTTACAAATACCCGAAAATACATCACCAAACTTGCTCTAGGGGGTCACATACGGTCCAAAATGCGGTTTGCTCTATGTATGTGCTGATTTGGCACTGGTCAAGTCGATCCATGTGGGCGTTGACTGCAACATGTGCCCAGCTCGCTCGAATACGCGTGCACACAATTTTTTTTTGCAAAACTACCAGTTATTAATAGATCCCCCCACCTGGTCGGATCGAGCCAACAATGTGCCCCCACCTGGTCTGACCGAGCCCACCCGCTCCGGCCGAGCCCACCCGCTGCCCTCTCCCTCGCTCTCTGCTCTCCCAACCCTAGCTCGCAAACTCCATCGTCGTCGCCGCCCTCTGCCGCGTCGCCGCCGCCTTCTCTACGCCGCCACAACCATTACCGCTACCATCTCTCCTCACATTACAAAAAAAGACACATCCGTGACATTTTGGGCCGAACGAATTTTTTTCTTTCATACTTATGACACTTCTATGACGATAATTGTGACAAAACCCGGTATCATCATAGATGTGGTGGGCTCCTACTTCTATGACAAAAAATCATGACAGAAAATGGGCTTTTCGTCCTGGGCGGGCCGGAGACGCAGCTGCATGACATTATTTGGGCCGTCCATGACGGAAAAAACCGTGGTAGAAGCGAGGGCGAGGAAAATTTCGGGGAGTTCCCGGTTACGATGGGTGGTCGGGGGCCGAGCGATGCGCGTTTCTCTGATACACGTACGTGCATGTGTGTGAGGCGTTGGCTCTAACTGAACCCGAGCGAGGTGTTGGCCTCTAACTGAACCCGAGCGATTGCACTGCAGGCTACGCGTTACTGAACCCGACTGATCGATCGATGGCTATTAACTGAACCCGATCGAGCGGTTCCTTCGCTACTGCTGCTAACTGAAGCCGATCGATGCTGCCTCTCTGGATGAACAGTGAGTGTTGCACGGGGGGGGGGGGGGGGGGGGGGGTTGGATGAACAGTGAGCGGTGGGGGTGGATGATGTCGGCGTTCTGGGAACAGTGGTACCCAGACTTGCCTGCCTGCGGCCTGCGGCGCGGCTCAAGGAGTGGCCCAGTACAACCCACCTTCGTCAACACAAGCTCAAGACCCTCGCGAGGGGCCAAGCCTCGCGGGGCGGACGACGGGAAGCTTCCTCAGGCTCAGCCTCGTCAGGTTGGCTCACGAGGAGGCGGGGAGTTCAAGTCGGGGTACCTCACGAGGTGCCCGTGATGCAAGCCATGACGACCGGAGCTAGGCGGGCGCCGGCCTGTGCAGTGTCCTTGTTTCCTCTTTGGTGCAAAGGGGGCAAGCGCAGGCAAGGGTATCAAGCAAAGGCAACCATTTCGGTGCAACAAGACCAAGACCAGCAGAACGGCAGGATGGACGTCATCGTGGAGCCCAGGAAGGCGTCATCGTCAGAGTCTTTGGCAGGCGAGGACCAACTTTAGTCAGGATAAGTGTACTAGATGTTCCCCTTCAAAATGGCCAATTGTTGGTGCCCTTCCCACTCAATATTTGGGAAGAGGACCAGGGCCTCGCTCTATAAATAGGGCTAGCCACCATAGTATAGGGGCATCTAAGGGTCGACCAATCGAACCTTAGCCAGAACCACAACACAAGAACCCCTCCCCTCGCGAGGCAGTTCTTCCTTTGTATTGTTCATCAGCCCCTGAGGCAATCCACCACGCCACAAACTAGAGTAGGGTATTACACCACAATGGTGGCCCGAACTAGTGTAAACCTTGCGTCCCTTGTGTTGTTCTTCATGTAGCCTAGATCCTTTGCGAGGCGACGAGACGTGAGCCGGTAGGGGGAGTGATCTCCGCGCGCACCCCAGAGTTCAAACCTTGAGGGTCTGCCGGAACCCGAAACCCGACATTTGGCATGCCAGGTAGGGGTGCGCCGGAGCTTTCCCTTCCGCCGACCCGCTCTCCATCAGCACCGCGCTTCGCCCTCATGACGGGCAACGCGCCGCCTGCTCCGGCTGCCGATGCCAGCCCTGGGGCCAGGGGGCTCCGAGCCTTGGCCCCCGCTTTGTGACAGGTGCAGTGGCCGCACAAGTTCAGGCGAGAGATGCCACCGCGCTACAACGGCATGGCGGATCCGCTCATTTTCTTGCTGGCGTACGAGAAGGTCGTCCTCAAGGCCGGGGGCGACGACAGGGTCATGGCTAACTGGTTTCCCATGGCCCTCTCCGGCGTTCCGCGCATTTGGCTGCTCCACCTGCCAACGGCTTCTGTGGCCTCTTGGGAGGAGCTGCGCGGCCTCTTCCTCGCCCATCATGCTGCACCGGCGCCCCCGGTCATTGCAGCTCTCCTGCGTGGCTCGCAGGCGCCACCCTCGGGCCGCCATATCAAGCCATTCGTCCGCCAGATCAGCGCCGCCCTCGCGCGACATGGGGCTCCTCCGGGTTGGGCGGCACCCAAGGCCGATCTGACCTTCAGCTTGGATGATCACCCCTCCAACTCAGCCTGCTCGGGCGCGCTCCCAATGCTGTGCACCCCCACCATCTGCCAGGTGGCCGTCACCAGGACCCTCATCGACGGTGGTGCAGGCCTCAGCGTGCTCTCAGTGGAAGCCTTCAGCCTCCTCCACGTGCCGCCAGAGTGGCTTCAGCCCAGCCGGCCCTTCTTGGGCGTCGAAGGCGGTTTCACCGGCTCCCTGGGACAGATCCGCCTCCCGATGACCTTCGGCACCTACGACAACTTGTGCACGGAGCTGATCGACTTCGACATCGCCCCCATCGGCCTCCCGTACAACGCCATCCTCGGCTACCCAGCCCTGGCCCGATTCATGGCCACAACTCACCCAACGTACAACCTCATGAAGATGCCCGGGAGCAACGGCGTCCTTACCGTGTCCAGAGACACCAGGGATGCATTGCAAGCACTCAAGCTTGCCTTCAAGACTGCGGCGGTGGTGCAGCCCGCCGGCTCAGTCGCCCCCGAGCCTAAGAGGGCTGCGCCGACCAAGAAGAAGCAGCTATTCAGCCAAGACAAGGCGGAGACCAAGCAGGTACCCGTCGACGAGGACGAGACCACCGGTGCTACCTTCACAATAGGCACCAACCTCGAGCCTGAGCAGGAGAAGGCCCTGGTCAGTTTCCTGTGCGCAAACAAGAAGGTGTTTGCATGGGAGCCTAATCAACTGGCGGGAGTCCCGAGGGATGTAATTGAGCATCATCTCAACGTGTGCCCCAACATGTGCCCTGTGAAGCAGAAGGCAAGGCGGCAGTCCACTGAAAAGCAGGCTTTCATCGTCCAAGAGACCCACAAGTTAGAAGCAGCAGGGGTCATTCGCGAGGTTCGCTACCCTGATTGGCTGGCCAACCCTGTCGTCGTGCCAAAGAAGGGAGGAAAGGAATGCATGTGTGTCGACTTCACCAACCTCAACAAAGCCTACCCGCAGGATCCATTCCTGCTCCCTCGCATCGACCAGATCATTGACTCCACCGCCGAATGTGACCTACTGTGCTTCATGGATGCCTTCTCGGGCTATCATCAGATCAAAATGGCGGTGGAGGACATGGAGAAAACGGCCTTCCTGACCCCGTGTGGAGTATACTGCTACACCTACATGCCGTTTGGGTTGCGCAATGTAGGCGCGAACTTCCAGCGATTGATGCACATTGCTCTGGGGTGACAGCTCGGGAGGAACGCTGAAGCTTACGTTGATGACATTGTGGTGAAGTCTCGGGAGGCGAAGACCCTGATACAGGACTTGGAAGAAACCTTCACGAGCCTCAACGAAGTGGACCTGCGGCTCAACCCGGAGAAGTGTGTGTTTGGAGTCCCCTCGGGCAAGCTCCTAGGCTTCCTCGTATCTCACAGGGGCATCGAGGCTAACCTAGAGAAGGTCAAGGCAGTCGAGGACATGAGCCCGCCAAAGACCCTCAAGGAAATGCAGAAGCTCACCGGGCGTGTAACCGCTTTAGGACGTTTCATCTTCAAGCTGGGAGAGCGGGCGCTGCCTTTCTTCAAGATGATGAAGAAGAAAGGCCCCTTCAAATGGACTGAAGAGGCCGACAAAGCATTCCAAGACCTCAAGAGGTACCTTACCAGACCCCGGTGATGGTGGCCCCATGCCCTCAAGAGCCCCTGGTGCTCTACCTTGCAGGCACCCCTTACTCCGCCAGCGCAGCCCTGGTGGCAGTCAGAAAGGAGCGCCAGGCCTCGGCCGCCGTCGCACTCCCGGCCGAGGCAGAGCAGGGCCAGGAAGGCTTCGCAAAGACCACGACCTCAGCGGAGAAGGATCAGCCCCACCAAGGTGGCGCACCTGGAGCAGAGGAGGCCCCTTCAGGCGACCAAGGACTGAGGGCCACGCCGCCTTAGGAGGCGCCCTGACCTCCAGAAGACGCGGGCCGCGCCAGCACCCTCAATCTCGTCGAGCACCCTGTGTACTTCGTCAGTATGATGCTGTGGGATGCAAGGGCGCGGTACCCAATGCCTCAAAAACTCCTCCTCGCACTGCTGGTAGCCTCGCACAAGCTGCGACACTACTTTCAAGGCCATCCCATCAAGGTCGTCTCAGCCTACCCCCTGGACAGGGTACTCAGGAGCCCCAATTCAGCAGGGAGGGTCGCCGAATGGAACATCGAACTGCAAGCATTCCAGTTAGAATTCAGCACTACCAGGATCATTAAAGGGGCTGCGCTCGCAGATTTCGTGGCGGAATGGACAGAGGCGCCAGGGCTCAAAATGGGCGAGGACCGGTCGCTCTCCCCGGGGAGCGAAGCGCCGGACGGTTGGGTAATGTACATCGATGGAGCATTCGCGCGGCAGGGCGCAGGGGCTGGTGCAGTGCTCATATCCCCCACTCAGGACAAGCTTTACTATGTCGTGCAGCTCTGCTTTCAGCATGGGGAGAAGGTTTCCAACAACATAGCAGAGTACGAGGGCCTGATAGCGGGCTTAAGGGCAGCCATCACCTTGGGAGTAAAGTGAATCACCGTCAAGGGCGACTCGCAACTCCTCGTCAACTTCTCCAACAAAGTGTATGAGCCGAAGGATGAGCACATGGAAGCATACCTCACGGAGGTCCGCAAGATGGAGAAACAGTTTTGGGGGCTGGAGTTGCAGCATGTGCCTCGCGGTACCAATCAAAGAGGCCGACGACATCGCCAAGAGGGCATCCAGGCGGCTGCCTCAGGAGCCTGGCATCTTTGAGGAGCGACTCTTCAAACCCTCGGCGACACTGTCGTTATCAAGCACATCGCAACCTAGGGAGGAACTCCCTCAGCCACTGCCTCGGGAGCCTCGGCCTGCGGCCCAGCCTCAGGGGCACGCCTGCTCCTGGTGTTGGAGCCTCAGGAAGGATGCTGGATGGCAGAATTCAAAGACTACTTGGCGCAAGGGACTCTGCCGGAGAGGGAGCAAGACGCAGAGCGTGTGGCACGACAGGCCACGACTTACAACATCAAGGATGGGGAGCTCTACCGAAGGCGACCAAATGACGTGTCCCTGCGTTGCATCCCCAGAAAGCAAGGGAAGGAGCTGTTGGCGGACATACACAATGGAGACTATGGGCACCACTCATCCACGAACCCTCGTTGGCAAGGCGTTTTGCAGCGGGTTCTACTGGCCCACGGCGCTCAGCGACGCCGTTGAGCTGGTGAAGGCTTGTGAAGCCTGCCAATTCCACGCCAAGCAGATCCACCAGCCGGCAGGGACACTGCAAACCATACCCCTCTCATGGCCGTTCGCAGTTTGGGGGCTGGACATTCTGGGCCCGTTCCCTCGGGTGCCAGGGGGCTACCGTTACCTCTACGTCGCCATGGACAAGTTCACCGAGTGGGCTGAGGTGGAAGCTGTCTGCACCATACCTGCGGGCTCAGCAGTCAAGTTCATCAAGGGCCTCGTGAGCCGATTTGGGGTGCCTAACCGCATTATCACCGATAACGGTTCGCAGTTCACCAGCAATCTCTTCACAATGTACTGTGCTAACGTTGGAACGCATATCTGCTATGCCTCGGTGGCACACCCCCGGAGCAACGGCCAGGCCGAACGAGGCAACGCGGAGGTCCCGAGGGGCCTCAAAACCAGGACCTTCAAGAAGAAGCTGGAGGCCTGCGGCAGGGGCTGGTACGACGAGCTCCAATCCGTGCCGTGGTCTATCCGCACGACCGCGACCAAGCCGACTGGCGAGACCCCGTTCTTCCTGGTCTACGAAGCTGAGGCCGTTCTCCCTGACGAGGTCAGGCATCATTCCGCACGGGTCCTGGCATTCGACGAGACGCAGCAGGACGCCATGCGGGGGACGAATCTCGTGCTGGGGGAGGAACACCGTCGAGAAGCCGCACTACGAGCGGCAAGGTACCAATAGGCGCTGCGGCGATACAACTGCCGCAACATCCGCCCTAGGACTCTCGAGGTAGGGGACCTCGTTCTCAGACGGGTTCTCTCTAGGGAGGGTCTGCATAAGCTCTCTCCCATGTGGGAGGGCCCATTCAAGGTTGTTCATGTTTCCAGGCCCGGCTTCGCGCGCTTGGAGACCCAGCAGGGGGTGCCCGTCTAGAACGCGTGGAACATTCAACATCTCCAAAGATTTTACCCCTGAGCAAGGCCGAGTGCCTGTGAAGAAGGTGAATGCCTGTGAAGTTGCTGCGTTTTGGAAAAGGCCCAGTGCCTGTGAAGAAGGCAAATGCCTGTGAAGTTGCTGCGTTTTGGAAAAGGCCCAGTGCCTGTGAAGTTGTTGCGTTTTGGAAAAGGCCCAGTGCCTGTGAAGAAGGCGAATGCCTATGAAGTTGCTGCGTTTTGGAAAAGGCCTGGTGCCTGTGAAGAAGGCAAATGCCTGTGAAGCTGCCGCATTTTGGAAAAGGCCTGGTGCCCGTGAAGAAGGCAAATGCCTGTGAAGCTCGCCGCCCGTGACACTCTCACGTAATAATGACTGGGGCTGTACACGCCCCGGAGTCTCCAGAGTGCCGCCCTCGGGCCTCGGGGGCTCCCGCCCACGCCCAGTGGCAGCACTTAGCTCCACGCTGGTGAGAAGACGTCAAAGACTAGATTAGGTGCCGGACGCGTCTTTTTCATTTGCTTTCTGCAGTTGGTTTGTTCGTTCCTATTTGAAGTTTTATTGAAGCTATTACCGTCTCTAGCTCGTGACCCTTTGTCCTTTTCACTCGTTTGTTTCATTTTCTCCTGCAAGTCTCGCGAGGGAGATGCGCGGGCACCCTCGCGAGTGTTTTCTACCCCGGTGGTTTGAAGCTTCCCTATCCGAATCCGCTGTGGGAGCACCCCTCCCAGTTCATGCCCCACGGGCATCGCGATGCGATCGCGGGACCTGGGTTGGTCGTCCCCGCTGCTAAGGCTGGAAACTACCCCCACTGACTAACCCTTGCAGGACATAAGACGCACAGTGAGGCCCTAGCCTCAGGAGGCGAAGGCCACGACGAGCTTCCCTGAGCTAAGGAATTTCCGCACATGAGCACGCGGAATGAAAGCATAGTGCAGAAATAGCAGGAACAACGCGATAATTAAACATCAACAGTTCAACACGCCCCCGCGAGGCCCCAGACTACATTCTTTTTGCGCAGGGAAGGAAGAAAAGCAAAATGGGTGCGACTTGCCCGGCACCGACTCACGACAAGGGCTCGTACTGCCTCCCGAGCTCAGCTGGATTCCATCTCCCGCTTCACCAGGGTGCGGCGGCGGACCGACCCACTGCCTTCTCCCAGGCAGGCGCGACGGCGCGGGGGATGGTCGCGACCACCGCTGGAGGAGCTGCCGTCTGAAGGAGAGTCACCATAGCTTGGCGGGCCTCGGGCACCGCTGCCTGCGCGCTTGCCACCACCTTCATCCTGATCAACGCCGGGGCTGGGCGCACGGCTGCGGTCATCATCTTCGGGGCAGCACCCTGCGCGGCGACCGTCTTCCCCGAAATCCTCACGTAGAGGGTGGCATCACCGTCAAACTTGAAGTGTAGGGTGCACCGTCGGTTCAGGCCGCGCGCACAAGCAAACATTTGCCAGCCGCTGGTCAGGGCCACCTCCCCAGCGGCGGAGACCTCCAGTGTGTCCCAGGAGGCCTTGCTGCAGCAACCATCCGCCTGAAGCCAAAGGCCGCCCGGAGCACTAGCCGTAAGTTCACCTACAAAGAAGCGGGGGAGCTGGAGCCAGGTGCTGGTCGGGTCAGCTGACCACACGACGAACTCCGGCAGCACCTCCGCCGAGCGGGAACGCGGCCTGGGGGGTCGCGCAGCTGCAGTGTACCTCCCATCGGCAGCCGGGCACCCACCTCCTCGTAGAGGACTGCCTCCACGACCACGGGAAGCCACCACGGAGGCCGTAGGATGCTTGCGGGGCGGCCCCAGCCACACTTGGTCGGGGGAGAGCCAGACCCTTCCTGATGAGCTTTTCCCTTCTCCACGGTCGAGAACTTCTTCGGCGGGGCCATGGGGATGGAGAGTGGCCAAGAAGAAGAAGAAGAAGGAGAGTAGTAGGAAGGGATGGACTGGAATGGCTCGCGCCGTCCGTACATATAGCCGGAGGAGGCCAACTGTCGGCCTCCACGATCACAGGTAATCATGACCCATTTTGCATGCAGGGACTTGTCAAGTCGTGCAATTGCCGACGCATCGTGGGGAAACAGGGACGCCCACGTCCAATCAACCGCCACGCGGCGCCCAAGGCCGCAGGCTGTTGGGGCCCGTGGCGCTTCGCACTTGCCCCTTCGCTTCTCTGCTAAGCCAAGTCCAGGCGCTCCTTGGGCCTGGGGGCTACTGTCGGCGTTCTGGGAATGGGGGTACCCAGACTTGCCTGCCTGCGGCCTGCGGCGCGGCTCAAGGAGTGGCCCAGTACGGCCCACCTTCGTCAACACAAGCTCAAGACCCTCGCGAGGGGCCAAGCCTCGCGGGGCGGACGACGGGAAGCTTCCTCAGGTGCAACCTCGTCAGGTTGGCTCACGAGGAGGCGGAGAGTTCAAGGCGGGGTACCTCACAAGGTGCCCGTGATGCAAGCCATGACGACCAGAGCCAGGCGGGCGCCGGCCTGTGCAGTGTCCTTGTTTCCTCTTTGGTGCAAAGGGGCAAGCGCAGGCAAGGGTATCAAGCAAAGGCAACCATTTCGGTGCAACAAGACCAAGACCAGCAGAACGGTAGGATGGAGGTCATCATGGAGCCCAGGAAGGCGTCATCGTCAGAGTCTTTGGCAGGCGAGGACCAACTTTAGTCAGGATAAGTGTACTAGATGTTCCCCTTCGGCCAATTGTTGGTGCCCTTCCCGCTCAATATTTGGGAAGAGGACCAGGGCCTCGCTCTATAAATAGGGCTAGCCACCATAGTATAGGGGCATCTGAGGGTAGACCAATCGAACCCTAGCCAGAACCATAACACAAGAACCCCTCCCCTCACGAGGCAGTTCTTCCTTTGTATTGTTCATCATCAGCCCCTGAGGCAATCCACCACGCCACCAACTAGAGTAGGGTATTACACCACAATGTTGGCCCGAACTAGTATAAACCTTGCGTCCCTTGTGTTGTTCGTTGTGTAGCCTAGATCCTTTGCGAGGCGACGAGATGTGAGCCAGTAGGGGGAGTGATCTCCGCGCGCACCCCAGAGTTCGAACCTTGAGGGTCTGCCGGAACCCGAAACCCGACAGATGAATAGGACCCCATGGCGTTGCCTCTATCGAGCCGATTGATGGTGGATGAACAGGACCCCGTGGAGGGATGGATGAATAGGACGACCCCGTGGAGGGCTGGATGAATAGTAGATGAGGGAGGGATGGATGAACAGTAGCCCATGGAGGGGTGGTTGAACAGGAGCCCATGGAGGCTGGATGAATAGGAGCCCGTGGAGGCTGGAGGAGGTCGACGGTGGATGAACAGTAGCCCGTGGAGGCTGGAGGAGGTCGACGGTGGAGACGAACATTATCACGTGGAGTCCCGTTTTGCGGTACGCCACACCCCTCCCGATGAACAGGACCCCCGTTTCGACCGTAGCGCTCCAATACAAGTCTGTTTCGTCCGTTTTGCGGTACGCCACACCCCTCCTGATCAACAAGACCCCTGTTTCGACCGTAGGAGGTCTGTTTCCTCTGTTTTGCGGTATGCCAGACCCCTCCCGATGAACAGGATCCCATTTTGAACGTGGCCGGTCGAACACAAGGTCGTTTCCTCTGTTCTGTGGTACGCCAAGCCTCATTTCCATCGCCTGTTCCATCCAAGCCCTCCCGATGAACACGACGACGCATTCCGTTTCGACCCAGCTGGTTGGTTTCCCATGAACAGAATGATGACGCTGTTTCTCCGTTCCGACCCAGCCATGTACACGAGCCCTGTCTGTACGTATGCGCGAGTAGGCGTTTGAGACCCCGCCTGTATGTACACATACGTGGCCGTATTTTCTTTCTTGCACATTGGCCGCTGTACGTACATGTACATGCTACGCGCACGCCTCTACTATGACACGTGCGCGCCTCTACTACGACACGTGCGCGCCTCTACATCCACTAGTATGTACGTACACGTTCGCGACCAGAATGACAATGCTACGTACGCTTCAACCAGGTGGGTCCCGACTGTCAGGCACTTCCTTGTGTGCGAAGATGTAACTAGTGGGTCCCAGCAGTCAGGGGGGCGACTTGTTTTTTTTGCCCGGACGCACTTCCTTGCATGCGAAGGTGTAGCTGGTGGGTCTCAGCAGCCAGGGGGAAATGTTTTTATCGCGAAATACGGTGGCCCATCCGGTGGGTCCCTGCTGTCAGGTGGAGGAATAATTATTTTACGCGTAATAAGGAGGCACTTCCTTGCGGCCGCCGTGGACCCAGCTGTCAGCCTCTCCACGCACAGTACTCTTCCGATGGAAGTCGGTCGTTGACCACATTGACCACGCCGCACCGAGAGCACCACGGCGGTGGACGACGGCGAGGCCTAGGAAGGGGACGATGCGGAGCCGGGGAAGACGCAGGAGTGGATGCCCACGCGAAGAAGAGTACGAGGGTTCACCGGTTCGGCTGCGGTGTGAGGCTGCCGTTGCCGCAGAATAACAGGGGGTGTGGGTGAGTAGAGGGATGGCCTGGCCAGCGGTGGGAGTAGTAGGGGCGGTGAGGCCTCCGCGGCATCACAGCTGGCCACGGGAGGCAGGAGCGCGCGGCACGACCGGCACTGGTTTGGGCGGCTGGAGCAAGAAGACCAGAGGTTGAAGAAGCACTATGGCCGTTGGATGAACATTGTATGGTAACAAGAGCTAGAATCGTTCATATTGACTATGTTGACAAAGCCCTCCGTCCCTGTCAACTTGGGTAGGCCCACAAGTCAGCCTCCCACTATGTTGGGTTCCAGCTGGCAGGGGGAGTATTCATTTTTTTGTGCGTAATAAGGAGGCACTTCCTTGCATGCGAAGATAGCTGGTGGGTCCGACCTTTCAGCGGGGGCATGTTTTTTTCGCGAAATACAGAGGCCCTTCCGGTGGGTCCCAGATGTCAGGTGGAGGAATCATTATTTTGCGCGTAATAAGGAGGCATTTCCTTGTGTGCGGCCGTGGACCCAGCTATCAGCCTCTCCACGCACAATCTACTTCCGATGGTGTCGTTTGTTGACCACGCCGCGCCGAGCACATCCAAGGTGGTGGACGAAGGTGAGGCCCCGGACAACAACGAGCCGGAGATGGGAAGACGCGGGAGTAGAGTCGCAGACGGAGAGGTGTACGAGGGTTAACTGGTTCTAGTGCGATGTGGTTCGGCAGTCGGTGGAGAAGAACAAGAGGTGTGGAGGGGTGGAGGGATGGCCTGGCCAATGGTGGAGTAGCGCTTCATAGCGAAGCGTGCTAAGCAGAGCTGCTAGTAGCAGGAGGTGGGAGGTGGTCCTGGCGGCGCTGGAGGAAGAAGACAAGAGATTGAAGATGGATGCCGGTCGTTGGATGTAAATCCAACGGCTAACATGTCAGAATCATTTGTTGACTAAATTGACAACGACTTGCGTTGACTTCTACCTATTGGCCCATATTTCAGCCTCCAAAAATGTGGCACGTATTCAACCCATTTTTTTAGAATTTACAGTCCTTTTTTTACGCGGTAGAATTTATAGTCAATTTGATCTTTTTTGAATTACAACCATTAGCTGGGCTAGGTGAACAAATAATGTAGCGTCCATGCGGCCCATTTATTTTATTTCTTAAAAAATTACAAGCCATTTGCACTTTCTTGAAATACACGATTTTGCTGGGCTGATTCTAATTATAATGTTGGGTTGGGCCAGCAATGTTATGAAAAAATAAAAAGGGGCTGAGAATTTTGTTATAAATATATTTAAATAATAAGTGATATTATTACATTCCTCCTTAAATCTTACCAAGCTTTTGTACACAATCACTAGGATTTTCGTGCCAAAACAATCCAGGATTTTATTGTTAAGAAATTATTTTTATAAGTTAATAAGATGTGGGATATTGTTTTCTTACATATGTAAGTATCTGTTAAATATATGATGACAATAAAAATAATATATAATAACATATAAAATAACTTAAATATATATAATATAGTTAGAAGGGAAACATAAGTTGGACCTGGCGTTCCTATTCTTATATAGTAAAATAGAACAGACCTCTGCGTTTTCTTCAAAAAAAAATACATAAATTGGGCTGCCGATATTCAGGAAAAATAAAACCTCGGATGGGAGGTCCATAGGCCGGTCGATACATGACGGCCCTCAAGAAAATACAAACAGGCCTATGGACCTCCCATCCGAGGTCGTGGGCTGCGCATGTTAAAAATGAAAGCCTAGACGGGGCAGCCCAAAATCCAGCTGATACTTGCTGCCCCAGTGATAATAAATGATACCTGCCAGCTCCCCGGCTTCATTGTCAATTTATCTCCTATAGTAACTACATTGAAGCACCTAAAAAAATTTAACTATGTTGACAAACCCATGGGCCCCAATGTCATATGAAACTACATCTTTTTAAGTGCTAAAAATATATCTCTAGAATTCATAAAATACTTCATATGCTCAACTGCAAATCTGAAATTCAAAAGACATTCATATATGGAAGTACTCTCAAAATACACAACACAAAACACAATTCATGACCTGCAAATACTGACAACCCTAAGCTTCTCCTGACAATTCACAACCTACCCGACTATTGGGCTGGGGGGGGGGCAGTCCCCTCCTATTACTCGGCGGCAGATAGCCGCCCCATGAAACGATGTGAACGGCGAGGGAGAGGATGGAGGGGAAGCGTCGTTGGGCCAACTGCTTTTCTCCTCTTGCAGTTGGGTTCGGTCGACGAAGACTCCACCAGCTCGCTCTGGCAGGACACCCTCACAAACAGCACCCTATAGATGCTCGATCCTTCAATCTCTGGTGGATGCTCCATCTGGGATCGATACTCCCACCACCGCTCCCTCACGATCGGATTCAGTGAATCTGTTTGCTCCATGGCCCAGAGGAGCAGCTCTATGTACTCCCGCGCGACTCCCTCCGGGTGTATCGCCGCCTTTTCGCTCTGTTGCAGATATTTGGCTATGGATGTCCCCGTCGCCGCTAGTTGGTCCGTGTTGTCAAACCAAGACTGTATCTCCAACATCCTAGCTAGCTTCATAGGGTCGCCGTCTGTGATCCTCATGTATCGATTGTACTCCTCCATTGATCTACTTCTCCACAGCACCTTCACTCGCCGACGGTGGTTTTTGAATGGAAGAGGAGAGGAGCAGCGCTGGTTTTGGATTAGAACGGGAGAGGAGCAACGCTGGTTTTGGACTGGAACAGGAGAGGAGGGGCGGTGGTTTTGAAATGGAAGAGGAGAGGAGCGGCACTGGATTTAGATTGGAACAGGAGAGGAGCGGCGGTGGTTTAAGAGGAGAAGAGCAGAAGAGCGGCGCTGGTCTTGGAAGTATTTTTTTTGTTGTTTTGCGTATTTTGGGTCAAAGTTTGACCACATACTGTATTTGACAAGCAAAATGTGAATGCATGTCCCCAAAAATTGTATCGTTTGGTTCGTATCTGAATGTACTTTCAAATTATATTCTTTTTGCAACATATAACATATATTTTATGTGCGAAAATCATGGTCAATTATGACCCAGAATAAAAGGGAGACTAGTTAATGTGGGGTCGCTTTCTTAATTGAAGGGTAAATTGATTTTGATTTTGATCCAGTCACAGTGCACCGGCCCTCTCTTCCAGTCCTAAATCGCTGCCGCACGCTCCTCTCCCTCTTCTCCATTGCAAAACCACCTCCTCTCCTCTCCATCATCTCCATTCCAAAACCACCATCTCGCCTCTCCCTCTTATGATAATCTCAATTGCAAAACCACCTCCTCCTCTCCATCATCTCCATTCCAAAACCACCTTCTCGCCTCTCCCTCTTCTCTATTGCAAGACCACTGTCTCTCCTCCCATCTTCCAAAGCTAGCACCGGACCACTCAGAAGGACATCTATGGAGAGGATGCAACAGTGAATTAGGCAGATCACCGGCGGCGACCAGGCAAAGTTAACCAGGTTGAAGGAGATCCTTACTTGGTTTGATAATGAGTGGGAGATTTCGAGGATGGTGCGGGCCATGTGGCAATGTATGCGAAAGAGCGAGACAGCGATGATGAGGGCGGTGATGTACATGTACTCCTCGGCGGCAGTCACGCCGCAGTCCTCCGAGTTCATCGAGTATCTCCTCTGGGCGATGGAGCAGATAGATTCGCCCGAGGCGACAGTCAGGCGGAGGTGGTGGGCGTACAAGTCGAAGGTCAAGCACCCAGAGGATAACGAATCGATTGAGTATGGTGTGTCGTTCGTGAGGGTGCAGAGCCAACCGGAGCCACAGGATTATTCGTTCTCCCATTGCAAGAGGAGGCCGTATGGCGCGACCTCGCTTCCCCGCCGTTCTCCACGGTTCCCTCGATGCTCGCCTCGTTTCAACGGCGGCGGTAGGGTTTAAGGTAAGCTACACACTAGCCTAATCTTCCACCTGCCCATGCTTACAATCAGTGTGACAGCTAATGAAAATCATGCTTACAATCAGTCTCCGAGTACTACGCCAATCACCCTAAAATAGCTCTGGACCTTTGGGTCAAAGTTGTGACACAATGTACAAATAAAGAAAAATAGATTGGTGCTTCTTTCAGAAAAGAGTACTCCCTAGAAAACTGCCAATATAAGCTACTAGTATTTGGTTAGAGGATTTGTTGCCGAGAAAGATTCGTCCACAGAGAGCGCCACACATCCCACTGGTGGTGGTGGATGCCAATGCGTGCATGCAGCATGGTTGGTGTCGGTACTTGGCACACCTCGCACTCTGCATATATGCCGGTTCCATACATACATTTGTGCAGTTCCACCAAAATGCAGCTGAATAACCCTGTTTGCACAGATAATGAAAAAGCGTGATTACATTATAGTGGCACTAGTTGATGAAACACACAAAATAAATAGAAGAAAATATTGCGATAGTATCATAGTATGCCATGCTGCGAGGGCGAGATTGGCCCTGCGACTCCTCATACGGTACGCCTCATATTGGACATCGTCCCAAGTCTCCCAGATACACCTTCTGCCAGTGATGAACATCAGTGTACAGCGGTAGTACAAGGAGGCGCCTTGAGACATTCAAATCTCTATTTTTTTACAGATCAACTAAAATTAAGCACCCCAGTTTGCAGAAATGCTTAAACATTAACAATGGGACTAGTTGATGAAACATACATTAACAAAGAGAAGCACTTTCTTTATCTACATCAGAAATGAAATGATAGAGAGGACACTCGCTCTATTTTAACTGTATTATTACTTCATTTTATCAGTGACACTAGGGTCGAGCAGGTGGCAAACAAGGTGTACCGTGCGTCGCAAGGATGGAGGCCGGGGGTGGTTAGACTGGGATGCTGAAGCTGGCTCTTTCAGTCACCAACATGGATGATTCAATTCATGGGACCTTTTGGTGCAGTTCACCTAAAATGAAGCAATGTCCCGTGAGCTAGCAACTTCTTCTTCAATTTTTTTTAAGAAAAGGGCTCCAGCCCCGGTTCCATTTCCATTAGAAAACGAAACCCACACAACTTATTCTTCATTAGTTGCAATAAAATTGAGCAACATCAAGGTTGGTTGTGAAGCTCCTGGAATGCTCAACTATAATTTGGATATCATTTGTGCAGTTCAACTAAGATCGAGCATGAAATGTATATCTCTGTTTGCACAAAAAAGGTGGAAAGGAGAGTGACTAACAAGTGATGAAACATGCATGAAATGAAAAGAAGCACGTTCCTTATCTGAATGGCAATCCTACAAGGACAGTAGCAATTTCTAAAGTAGTGTCATTGCTAGATATTATTGTGGGCATGACAACCATTAATACGACATTACATTGGGCACGGGAGAGTAGGCGGACCAGGACAGTTGGATTTCTAACAAAAAGAACCAACTTATCTTAATGGGAAATTTAGCAGGACATGTAAAAAAGTGCCATTGATTCATATTACTGGAGGCATTACATTGAAAACAACATTGGTTTAACATGTCCTTACTTTTAACAGTGCGACTGCTACATTTTACCAGTGGCATTACATAAGAGTGGCTCGGGGCAACAAACATCGGAACAGGATATCTGGGTTGGTCCCATTTTTGTTCGGTATAGCCACCTTATACTATGTGAGGATGGCAAATCTAGTGTTGGACTTACTCTGTTGACTTGTCCCCCAATCCCCACTTTCTTTCCCTTTTCAAACAATAGATCGGGTTTATATTGAGTTTGTATTGTGTTTCCCTTTATTTCCCTATTAGACCTAGAGACCAGTTGGATAGCCAGTCTCTGCTACTTTTTGCCCCCATTATTTCCTCTTTCGACCAAGTCCTAGATTCAGGTAACAAATCCTCCCCCACCCCCACCCCATTTCTTCCTTGTTTGAACCAAGTAGTACTAGATTCGAGTGCATGAACTAGTTTTACCTCTTAACGTAAAAAAATTAGGTGGTTTTCGAATAGCTGATCGATCCTATCTACGAGGGGGCTAAGAAATAGTAAAAGATACAAATGCAGCGACGTCAGGAGCTCGGGAAGTAGAGCAAGGCCAGTTTCGAAGGAAGTTATACCTGATGGTCGCCGGGATGTCGCTAGGTGGGCGGCGGGAGGCCGAATCTGCCCACAGTACGGCAGCGAGGTAGAAGGGGTCGGAGGCCCTCCCTTGCCAGCAGTGTTGGGGAGAGAACGACAAGGCAGGCTGATTGGGACGCACCATCAGTGGGTAAGAGCTGTCGCCGAGGACGACCGCGTGAACGTTGCACCTTCTCACCTTCCCCGATGGAGAGGATCCGGATGGATCTGTGACTAGCGGTGAGCAGAGAGAGAGAGAGAGAGAGAGAGAGAGAGAGAGAGAGTGTGGCCACCGTTGTCGTGTTTAGATCTGGAGAGGACGAGACAGTGTGAAGAGAGCAACACTAGCAAGCAAGCGCGGAGGCTCCTGCCTATATAGTGGAGAAGTACTAGTTTTCTTTTGTCTACCGGAGCCGGCTTGACCTCGTCAATGACTGTCAAGAAGTCTTCATGCACGTGCCCCGGAGGCGCAGTTGTCGTCATTTTGATCTGAAGCGCCGGATTATAACATATAACACAAAAAATGCCACCTGACAAGAAATCATAACCTCACTGCCCAAAGGAGACAACATGAATCCTGACGGACAAACTAGACGAGGAACAAAGCTCAAATTAAAGATAAACTCGTAGAAAAGGGGTCCGTCGATAGATGTCCTAATTAACATAGCCGGCTTGACCTAGATGGCAGCCGAGTAGTCTTCGTGCATGTGCCCCCAATGACTAGACCAACTCAGTTGTCGCTGTTTAACCCTCGCAGTGATCCGAAGCAAATGACACCTAATTTTGCGAGATGACAAGAAACCTTTTTTTAGATTTCTCACCACAACTACAACCATGTACAACACAGCCTGCACGATATGTGGACGATATGCCAGACCAACCGACCGTCTGGGGTGCGACGCGAATGCGAGGAGCGTGCTGTATACTCCGTACATGTGTACCACCGTCTTCTAGAGGCTTTGCTCCATGGCGCAATCCATGGATACAAAATTAGTATACTGTACTATTTAAAAGTCAAGGGCGGGGCTTTTCCTGCGCGGTAGGTGGGGCAGTTACGCCTAGTCAGTTCGACAGAGACGCGAGAAGACGAGGGAGTAGGCTGCTGCAAACGTAGGGCTGTGTGATTTGACAGCGAGTTACTGCTGGACAGGTGGGGCCCTGTGATTTGACTTGCCATTATCATTTTAACTGCGGCGTTACGACCGGCGTGAGTCTCCTGATTCCTGACCACCTCCATACAGGTGCCTCTCCCAATGCTCCACCATGTAGACTGTAGTAGAGGCTGGCTGTTGCATGAGAGCCCACTTCTCCACTTTTTCCTTGCCTCTCTTTCCTCCACATATGCAAAAATGCCATGTAAAGCGCACTATTGTACTTAGGTTGGTCGTAATGGAGAGTATCATATACTAGTATCATGCATATGATACTTTTGTATGATACTACTCCCATTACAAGCAGCCTTACTTGCTCCTATAGGTGCTAAGCTTGCCACATAGGCATAAAGTCTGATGTGGCAAGTTAATCAAGAAGAGAGAGACTAGTTTGGTGACCCAAGGAAGAAACAGTGCGCGTGTACCTAGGTGAAAAGACAATTTTGAGTCTATAGCTAATTAAATGAAGCAAACTTAGCAACAAAAAACTAATAAGCACATCATTTCATTGGAAGAGGTCACTCCTTGGCAAATGCAAAAAATACTAGTACTCCCTGTGTCCCATAATATAAGAACGTTTTTGGCACTACACTAGTGTCAAAAATGTTCTTATATTATGGGACGGAGGGAGTACGAAGAAAGAGATAGAGGGAAGTAAAAAAATACACTTATAGCCAACCTTATAGCTAACCTTGTTGTAGTATGAGTGACTAAGTGATGACTATGTATGACATGCCAACATCAGATAGCCTAACACACAGTGTTAAATCTCCAAGGGCGCGACCGCGGGAGCGACATGACGGCCGTGGTAGGCGCGACCATGATACGGGCTGCTGGCAGCCCTTGGATCTGAGATCAAATGGTCGCATGCTAAGTTGCTAAAAATTTGCAGAATAACCCTCCAGGATAGGATATTCACCCATAGGTCTAGAATCACGCCATGCAACCGTTCGATCTCAGATCCAAGGGCTCTCGGAAGCCCGTATCATGGGAGAATGGAAAGCCACTACCCTGCCGTTCGCACGCTGGCAGTTCGCTCCTACTCGTCCCCGCACGTCGTTTAATATTACGGCGGTTCGCTCCTAGTCGTCCCGTCCTTTCACATTACGGCATTCCACTAATCCTAACCCTCCTCCCAAATCCATGGGGTCCCAAATCTCCATAATCAGCAGTGAGTACAAGGTTAGAACCATTACCGACGATGAGTTCAACGTCATCTACACCCGTTCTTCCATGACGGTGAAAGGATGCCTTTCTCGCTTCAGACGCATGTTCGAAAACTCAGATGATGAGTGGGTCGTTGGGCTAGATGTTGAGCACACCACAGTCCTGGGATGAGAGAAGGATCTAAAGGACAAAGAGGGAAGAAGCCCGTCGTGATCCAGGTTTGCATGCATGACTTATGCTTGGTCTACCACATATGCCATGCCGACATTGAATGCCAAGATTTTAAGGACTTCCTCGAGAGCAACCTAGTCAAATTCGTTACTGTAGACTTTGGGAATGACAAAGAAGTCCTGGGTCGGATAGGCCTCGTTGTAGGCAACCCCTTCGACCTCCAGAAGAATCGGTTGGTGACCTCTCGTCATCCTTCAATGTTGACCCTGGCAGGAGCCATGGTTCATCCTTTGTATGGTAAACTGGAGAAACCTCGATACACGTTTCACCGTTATGCATGGCAGCGGAATGTACTAGATATAGACCACATCCACTATGCTGCAATGGATGGCTACCTTTGTTTCAATATAAACAAGGGTTGGATGAAGAGCAAGAGCCCAAGTGTGCGGTTCAAGCAAAGAAGTATCGGCCAAGAGGAAGAGGGACAAGGACGAAGTCGAGGACGTGGATGAGGACTCCGAGTAAGGTGGCAGTGTCATTGCTCATGGTGGTTCTAATGCAGTGTCTACCAGAATAGTTGCAAAGTTTAATTTCAGGTGTGCTTAATTTAATTTGAGGGGTGTGTTGTGCTGAGCCCCCAACAGAACTATGTTATGTTTCTTCTCGTTACTTTAACTCTTTAGTACGTACATACTACTAGTATTTCTTACATTTCATCTTTTAGTTGGTATAGTACTACCACTCGTTTCTTCACATTATATACGTACAATATATATGGCCAACATCATATAGCGAGCAGTTTAGTTGTCAAAGAATTTCAGGGTGCTTAGTTTTGTCAAAGAATTCCAGGATGCTTAGTTTTATTTGAGGGCTGGGTTGTGCTGGACACCATTATTGTGACTAGCCTTTTTTAATAGTACTATATGCATAATTTGGCGACGAGCGCTCTCTATATGTACCACCTTTTTTTGAATTTCAAGTTTTGCTCCATGGCGCAATCCATTGATACTACTACTGTACAAAAGTATACATTTTTTAAAAGGCTAGAGGGCGGGGCGGTCTAGCATGGTCGGTTTCACGAGAGGCGAGGGCCTTTGTGATTTGATGGCTCATTACTGCTGGAAGGCGGGGCCTTGTGATTTGACTGCTCGTATAAATGCGCCGACGACCTAAGGAGGAGCAAAGAACCGTGCGGTATACTCAAGTTTTCCACTGGAGTAGTACTACGACGGAGGAGCATGAAACACGATAGCCCAGTGCCATATGGCGATAAAAAATGATCTAATTTGCTAGTCATCTCATTGTTAGCATTGTTCTATTCATTCCCTCAAAAAAACATTGTTCTGTTCATGCCTCCAGAGAACGTGACACGTGCGGCAAAACACCCGAAGCAAAAGATGAAACACAGGAGCAAAATAAGAAGGAAGATTATCACCCCAAATGATCTAATTCGCCGCAGAGTCATAACTGCTTCTTCATCGCCTCCACGACCTCCATCTCCTTGTGCGTCTCCTCCGCCATCTTCTTCATTCTATCCATGACGCGAGATTTCTCGACGCGAGCCTTCATCATCTGTTCCACGGCCACATTACATACCTTGACAGCAGCCGGGTGCTCGATGCGGAGCTTCACCAACTCCTCCTTCTGTTCCATGACGAGGGCCTGCAGCATCTTCATCGAGGAACTACTATTCTCATGCAGCTTCTTCCAGCCGGCGTTCTTCTCCTTCAACATGTCGATCTCGTGGCAGAGCTTCACCTTGTCCTCTTGAAGTCGCAGGATTTCGCCGGTCGCCTTCTTCTCTGAGGCAATGCTCTTCTTCAGCAGCATCACCAAGCCGGCGGTCAACTCCCCCTGCTTATTGAGCTCAGCGGGCATGTCGTCGAGGCTCTCCTTCAGCAGCTCTACCAAGCCTTGGATGAACTCCTTCTGCTTATTGAGGTGCTTATTGAGCTGACCGGGAATGCCGTTGTGGGATAACGACTCCAGCGCCGCCAGCTCGGCATGTTCGCCTCCGCGGCTAGGGCGCTCCTGGGAGCCATCGCCTGCCCGTGAGAGATCTTTTGAGGTCTCTGCGTGGTGGCGAGCCCTCTTTTTTTTCCACAGCCTTGGTTGCCGCTCCCTTGTTACGAGTAGTTCTCGACCTAGAGCTCTGCTCACCGGCCATGGCAATGACAGACAAAGAATAAGCACTTATGAGGAGGAAAGGCAGAGTAATTTTTGGTTAGGTAGTTCCCCTTTTTATAACCTAAGTACTAGCACTAGTACTAATACCTGCATAGTGGGAACACGTTCATGTTTGGTACGTACTAGTAGGTGTGACCAGGCTTTCGAATGTGATGGGAACAAGGTAAATATTAATTGATGGTTTTGGTTTCAAGGCCCGAAACAGCTCCCGATGAGTTTAGTGGAACATAAATTTCAAGTAGACTACACTGCTCAAATGCGTAAATATTATGTTACTGTCAAAAATTGGCACAAAATACGAAGGAGACCAATGGAAGTACTACTAGCGACCCATGATTTAACTACTCGCATGCGCGCAGTGGAGTAATAATGTCTTTCTTCCGCCCTCGCGTCCACTCAATTTGCATGCGCTATATTAATTGACCATCAATGAAGTGAACGACTTTACACGCGTCAAATTATCACATGGGGTGGATCTTGGTACAAAATTGCGTCTGCCCGTGTACCCGCGTGTGCGTGCGAGGGAATGAGTGCGTGTGTGGTGTGCGTGCACATCTTCGCTTCGTGCATGTACCACCAGTATGGCTCAGGGACACAAGGACGAGTACATTCTTCTGGAACCAGCAGCATGTCACTGTGATCAATCCACACAAGGAGGTCGCGACAACGCCTCCACATGTGCCACGTGGCTTCATGTACTATAAGAGAGACACTGTGTAGCGGGCCATTGGAATTCTAATTTACGTGTTTTGCACATACTCGAAGTACTAGTAAGGTACACGTGCATTGCACGCATCAGATTTTGCAACCAAATTATGAATAAATACCACACTATATCATGTAAGCTCTGAGTCATATATGCCTCATGTAGACCTTCGTTTAATTCTTATAGTTCATCTCATTCAAAATCAATTAGTTTTTATAAAAAAGCTAGGGCCTCTTGGATTAGTAGGATTTCCAAAATGCGGGAATAGGAAAAACAAGGGATTATAGTGGAATGTCGTCTTGAATCCTACAGGATTGTACGAGTGTTTGATTGTGCATAGAAAAAACGCAGAATTCTTTCAAAGAGGTTTGAGTGGATGGGATGTTTCCTATGAAATCTAGTGCAAATGAATCATATGGAAAAATTCCTATGGTTTACAATCTACGAATCAAACAACCAAGATAGGAAAAATTCCTAATGATTAGAATCCTCCAAAATTCCTTTGAGAATCCTTTGAATCAAAGAAGCCCTTAATCTATTTTATGATTCATGAAATTGTGCGTTGTAAAGCATAAAGTAAAAGCAAATAATGGCAATTCAACTATAAAAAAAGTTTGGGTAGTTATGATACGGAAGATTCTAGAACAAGAGAGAACCACTGTTGTTTTGAGGTTTGTGCATTATGCTTAAGTTCAACCATGGAGTCTGCTAGATTGTACATGTGGCAAAATCTGGTGGGGGGCTAGAAGATGGTGCGAGGGGCCGAGTGGAGGGAGACTATGAAGGAATGCTCAAGTGCGAGATCGATATTTAGAGAGAGGGGGCGAGAACGTGCACTGTTTCGTGCAGTGGCGGAGCCATGAAAAATAAGGGATAATTGCATTTGAGCCCTTAGTTGTGTCACCCTCGACATGAATACCCCTAGTTTTGTAAAACACGCGGTCTTGCCCAACTCAGTTAGCTTGCTTTGTGTTTTTGCCCTTCCGGCATGGCTCCGTCCAGTCAGCGCCGTTTGACCATAAGCGGCGCTAGATTTGGGACAAGTCTTGCCCCCCGGTCGACCTAACCAGCTCACACTCTCTCGTTCCCCACTGCCCCCCCGCCGCCGTAGGGACACCACATCCTCACTTCAGCTTGGAGGCGGCGGTGCTGCTGGAGCCAATGGCGACAAGGGCAGCGGATCTGCACGGGAGAGCGTAGGAGGCGACGCCGATGGTACCCACGGCGACAAGGGCAGCGGATCTGCACGGGAGCGTGTACAAGGCAACGCTGGCGGCGCTAACGGCGACAAGGGCAGCAGATCTGCACGGGAGCGCGGACAAGGCGACACCGGCGGCGCCAGTGGCGACAAGGGCAACGGATCTGCACGGGAAATTCCTGCGGGGTAAGTATTAGACCTAGATTTGCTCGTGTTTACTACTGTAGGGTTGATTCAACTATGCTTTAGGCTAGGTTTTGTTTGTTTTTTCACGGGAGATGGCATGTTTTTATCGTAGGATGTATCCAGCGACCGCGTTCTATCTATCTATTAGAATGGAGACCACTGTTCTTGTTTCTGCGGGTACTAAAGGAAAAGATTGTGGCTTCACTTTTCCATTGTTTGTGGACAACACTACTTCATACCAGGATTTTAGGGCTGCCATTTGTGCTAAGTATCCACGGGGATTGTTTGATGCTGTTGAGATGAGATATTGGGATAGTAGTAACCTTTGTTGGGTCCCTGTACAGTGTGATTCAGAGTTAGGTGTGATGTTTGGAAGTAATGCACAAACTATGTCATGCAACTTGAAAATCACAGTGATACAGAGAACTAGAGCACAAATGTTTGAAAACCCATCAACTTCTAGGCCCTCTGCATCTAGGCCATCTTGTTTTAATCCCACTGCTGGAGGGACAAGGGCTAGAACTAGGGCTAGCAGTAGAAGTAGGGCAGTAAGTGACACCTCTACTGCTCCTGGAACTCCAAGTGTTAATGAAAGTCAGGAACAAGCAAACAAAAAAGGTGATCCAGTTGTGGAGGAGGCATTGCCTGATGCACCAGGTCTGGAGGATGAGATACTTTATCCTGGGTATGTTCAACACAACAATGAAGAAGAAAAGGCAGACAAAGACTATATCCCTGCAGAATTTTCAGATACAGATGCTGATGAGATGCAAGAGGATCATGAAATGGGAGCTTTTGAAGATGTAGATGAGGACAGACCTGTCATGATGTATGACAGGGAAAATCCATCTATTGAGGAAGGTGTGGTCTTCCCTTCTGCAGTTGATTGCAGAAATGCAGTTGCAACCTACTCAATCAAAGCTGAAACTGAATTCTCTATTCTAAAAAGTGACCCAACTAGGTTTATTGTCAAATGTTCTTATGACAGGTGTAAATGGAGGCTACATGCTTCTTTAATGAGGAGGAGCACAATGTTTCAGGTATTAAATGTTGTGATCTCTGTAATGTGTTATATTTTCTGCACTCACTACTGTTATATGTACTTACTATTTGTTGTGTTGTTTTGTTTCAGATTAAAGTGAACCAACACCAGCATACTTGTCCTAATGTCAACAGATCTCAGAGATTGAGAGCTGCAAAAAGGAGGTGGATTGCAGATGCATCTATGCCCTGGATCAGACAAAATCCATCTATTGGTCCTAAGGAAATTCAGATGAAGTTGCTAGAGAAATATGGTGTGGAGGTGCCATATGACAGGCGCTACAATGGCAAAGAGATGGCACTGGAAAAAATATATGGCAAGTATAGTGATAGTTTCCAACTTCTTTATTCTTTCAAAGCTGAAGTGGAGAGGGCATCACTAGGCAGTCTAGTAGAAATTGACAGGCACACAGTTGAGTATCAGATTAAAGGCAAGAAGTATTACAAGGAGTGTTTTAGAAGAGTGCTTGTTTGCTTCAAAGCTTGTCAGAAGGGTTTCCTGGAGGGCTGCAGGCCATACCTAGCTGTAGATGCTACAACATTGAATGGTAGGTTTAGAGGGCAGCTTGTAGCATCTTGTCCACTGGATGGCCACAACTGGTTGTTTCCAGTTGCTTATGGTGTTCTAGAAGTGGAGTCTACTAAGAGTTGGACATGGTTTTTCACAAACCTGAAGAAAATGGTAGGTCATCCAGAAGGTTTAGTGATACATACTGATGCTTGCAAGGGATTGGAAACATCAGTTGATGATGTGTACCCTGGAGTGGAAAATAGAGAGTGTATGAGACACTTGGCTCAGAATTTCAGTAAGAAATTTAAGGGAAAGTTCTTTGATGATAACTTATGGCCTTGTTAACTAACCTATAGTATCAAGAAGCATAATTATCATCTGAACCAGCTCAAAAGCAAACCCAAAGTTAAGGAATATCTGGAGGAGCACCACACAAAAATCTGGGCAAGAGCAGAGTTCAATGAGATGAGCAAGGTTGACTATGTGAACAACAACCTTGCTGAATCATTCAACTCAAGAATCAGGAAATACAAGAGTCTTCACATAGTTGACCTGCTAGACAAGATTAGGCAATACATCATGGAGAAATTTGACTTAAGAAACAGAATTACCACTGGCCATTTCATTGGGCACAACATCATACCAGCAATAATGAAGATTTTGATGGAGAAGACAAAAGGTTTGGAGATGAGTATAGTTAGGAGAAGCCCAACAGAGGCTGAGGTGACTGCTACTGATAGAGAGAAAAGAGAATGGAGGTACCCTGTTGACATAGAGAAGTGGTCTTGCAGTTGTAGGCAGTGGCAGATCACTAGTAAACCCTGCATCCATGCCCTTTTTTTCATCACTGCTCTAAGAGGTGAAGCTAGTGGAATAGATCTGTATGTCCACAAATATTACTCAGTTGACTTGTTTAGAGCAACTTATGCTGACAATCTACCAGCTCTGGAAGGCAAACAACAGTGGGACTGTGTAGATCCAGGATTCAAGCTGTGTGCTCCTGTTCAGAACAGACCACCAGGAAGACAAAGAAAGCAGAGTATAAGATCTACCAGTGAAGGAAAGGGTCTTGGTCCTAGGAAGTATAAGTGCAAGAGATGTGGAAGATGTGGACAAAAAACCAAAGGCTGCAAAGAATCTATTGATCCAGCCTTTGGAGAAGAAGAACATTGGGGAGCAGATAATGCAGATGATCATCCAACAGCTAATGAGCCAGCAGAAGCAGAAGTACAAGAGGAGGAGGAGGAGGAGGAGGAGGAAGAGCCAGAAGTTGATGTTCTTCAGCAGTAGATGCCACCACCAAAGGAACCTCACATGAGGCATCTACACAAGCTAGTGTAGTGAGGTGTGTGCCAGCAACTTGTTTCAGTTTTATATTGCCCTTGTTTCAGTTTTCATTAGTTCATATCTTAAAAATTGTGTTATGTTTGAACTTGTTTTAGTCCTAGAAAGAATTATAAAAGAGGAGCTGAGAGGGGAGCTTCTCCAAGGTATTGCAAGCAGAAGAAAAATGGACCAACAACTACATTTTGCTCAGTTACTGGAAGCAGGGTTGACAGCGAGGGTGTCTCTCCAGCCAAAAAAGAAGCAAAAGTAGTTGAAGCCCCACCCACTGCCCCCAATCCAGCTAAGAACACTAGAAGCAAGGCAAAGCTGGCTCCAAACCCAGCCAAAAACACTAGGAGCAAGAAACTTCAGTTTTAGTTCTGTTACTTCAGTTTTATGTTTGAAACTGTTATGCACTTGATGTTGTTACTATGTGCACTGTGATACCAATACTTTTATGTTCTTAGTGCTTTATGCACTTGATGTTGTTGTCTATGCACTGTGATGATCAACTTCTTAATGCTTTATGCACTAGTTATGCCCAGTGTTTGGTACATGTGTGATGATCAAATTCTTATTCTTAATTCTTTGCACTCACTGTGGTGTTTAATAAGTTGGGATTGCTGTTGATCTACTTTGGCATAGTTTTGTCATCGACGTCGTCGACGACAAAACCTACATCTACCTCTGGCATAGTTTTGTCATCGACGTCGTCGACGACAAAACCTACATCTACCTTTGGCATAGTTTTGTCGTCGACGTCGTCGATGACAAAACCTACATCTACCTTTGCATAGTTTTGTCATCGACATCGTCGATGACAAAACCTACATCTACTTTGGCATACATCTAAAGCAACATCTGCTTTGCATCCATCCACTCCATCTAGTTTGCATAGACAAAATATCATTTCATCTTGACCACAACAGTGCATCATCGTCTTCAGATACATCACACTAGGTTGTACCATTCGGTCAACAAGCACAAACTGATACAACTACAGCATGAACAACATTACAACACAAATTCCTACAAACAACAATGCCAAAAGAAGCATCATCTCATCTCTTCCTCTTAGCTTCTTCTTCAAAACATGATTCTTTCTTGACAGCTCCATGTTTTCCTTCTTCAACTTGTGACTTTTGATCCAGCTCTGTTCTACCTCTGCGTGCAGGTCTTCAAAAGCCAAGGCAACACGCAATGGAGGAGGAGGATCAACCCAAACCACCCACTCACACTCCTGTGGTAACTGATTGCACATCAGATTTACCAAAAAATTGATTTTTTATAAAGAAGAACTAAAACATGGGAAAATTCGAATCTGAGCCCGAGCTCATCTGCACCTGCGCTCACAAAAAAAATCAAAATAAATACTAGAAAAATTCAAAAAATTCCAAAAAAATTGGGTGGCGGACAATTTGATGCGTGAGGTACGCTCCAATTTTCAAAACATTTGGACTTCTGTGCAGCTCTCAGCAAAAAAGACAAATCGGAGGTCTGTAAAAATGTGTACTGTTCATATACTATTCTGGTTTGATTTGTCTTTTTTGCTGAGAGCTGCACAAAAGTCCAAATGTTTTGAAAATTGGAGCGTACCTCACGCATCAAATTGTCTACCACCCAATTTTTTTGGGAGTTTTTGAATTTTTTTGAATTTTTTACAAAATGTTTTTTGTCCGGGTGCAGATGCACCGGGGCACCGAAACGCCGTTCTCTAAAACATGCTCAAATTCACAATCTCTTACGTCTAAAGGACATCCTAAAAACCGGCGGCCTGTGCTTGCCCCTCCCCAAGAAACACGGCGGGCTGGAACAAGGCCGTGACCAGGGCAATGATGCTTTGAACGATACTCCAATCCACAGTAGGTGTCATCGGGAAGATAGAACTCGGAGACGAGCTGCACAATCCCGACCCCATCAACCTAAACCAAATGGAAGGGAAGAAGGTCAAAATTTCCCCCAAATCTCACAAACCTTAGAAACCCTAGAACAAATTGGGGGTGGAGGAGCCGCACGAGCTCATGTTCACTTACCTCGCCGGCCGCCTGCGAGTAGATGGACGAGCCCGAGCTCGCCGTGCTGCACCGCTCCATCTTCTTCCTCGTCGGGCCTCGCGTCCCCAGCTCCACTCCTCTGTTTTCTTCAGCGCGAGCTCACTATGGACGAAAGGGTACTAAGTTTAGCACTGACAGGGGCAAAAATGTCCTAAATCTAGCGCCACTTATGGTCAAACAGCGCTGACTGGACGGAGTCGTGCTAGAAGGGCAAAAGTACAAGACAAGCAAACTGAGTTGGGCAAGACCGTGTGTTTTCCGAAAGTAGGGGCAATCCTGACGAGTGGTACCCAACAAAGGGTATAAAACCGATTGTCCCGAAAAATAAATGAGCTAGGGGGCCAAGCATTGCTAATCCTTTACGAGGAGGGTCAATTCATGAACTTAAACCATTTTTAGCAGTAATTGCCTAATGATCACATTCATATTAGCCTCGATATATAGTGATGTTGGGGAGGGGGGGGCAGGGCCCTTATTGCCCCTGTCTTCGCCATTGTGTGTGTGTCTGAGAGATGAAGCGGAAGGCATGTATGATGAGAGGGGGACGTTGGATATATAATTAATGTGGGTGTATTAGCTATATATGTTAATCTTATATAGAGAGGTATAGATTGATCGATGTGGACGTGGGAAAGAGAGTGAGACCTCACTGGATATATCGATTGATCGGTTTATGTGGAAAACTATGAAAGACCTAGCTATATGCACACATACATAGAGGAACATCGATCGTTGTGCATGCACGCGTGAGAGATAAAGAATGCCCGATATGATGGAGAGGGGGATGTGTGTGGGTGTGTGCCTTCATGGGAGACCGACCTGAAGAAAAAGATTGCATGTGTGTGATGGATAATGCCGACTGGTAGTGTGTGTGCATGCATGCACGAGAGAAAGTTAGTGGTACAATTATAAAGAGAAGACGACCGTGTGGGTGTAAAAGACTAGGTGAGGTGATAATCAATGTAAAGTTGAATTCAAATATTTGAATAAGAGATCCTGATGTTTGAAACCCATGCATGCATGAATATAATGGAGATCTGCGCGGTGTGGTTTGGAAACGAGCATGTTGTAATGTATACACATTGAACAAGGTCAGACTGATTTGAATTTGAGATACCGATGGCAGATATCATTTGGCCACGTCGCATCCGTGCATGGACACACTATTCTAGTTGGAGATGATGGGTGGCTTTCGCATCACATATCTATATCTATACCCCTATATATATTATATATTATATTTTTTATATTCTGTGCGGGTAACTTTAACTATGAAAGATGGTCGTTGGATGAGGCGAATCCGATGGTCCAAAGATGGCAAATTTGAGCACTACTTGCCGTTGGATATCATCTAGATTCCACCAGATTTCGCCACATGTATAATCTAGAAGATTCCATGGTTTAACTTAAGCATAATGCACAAACTTCTTCTTTGTTCTAGAATCTTCCGTATCAGAATTGCCCAAATGTTTTTCTACATGATTTGTCATTATTTGTTTTTACTTTATGTTTTACAACGCACAATTCCATGAATCTTAAAATAGTTTAGCTTTCTTATAAAAACTAGATGATTTTGAATGAAATGAACTATAAGAATTAAACAAACATATACATCATGCATATATGACTCAAAGCTTACATGCTATAATGTGGTATTTATTCATAATTTGGTTGCAAAATCTCATGCGTGCAATGCACGTGTACCTTTCTCTAGTCTAAATGGTATTTGTGTGTGTGTGTTGTGTGTGTGTTGTCCGTGTTGAGGTGCAAATTGTCTTATTTTTGGGTACACGTTAAGCTTGTTCTTCCAAAATTTCAAGCCGCGCCTTGTTATGCCAAAAATTCAAGCTACCGTCTCTGTCTATTGTGCTGCGAAACTCCCGGCTCTTCAACCTGCGGCTTGTTAGCCCGAAATATTTAAGATATATCTTTGTCTCGTCGTGCTCCGACAACTCCCTCCATCTCAACCCGCGCCTTGCTATTCCGAAATTACAACACGCGCGAAAACTCCCACCTCCTGTGAAATCCCGACATGTGAAATGCCCGTGGTAGCCCTGAACCGAAAGAACCGCCTCAAATCGGTGGGGATACTTTCGTAACTTACCCCACATTTCGGACAAGCACGTCCCTAAGCCATGGTTCCCCACTGCCATCCCATCCGCCCACCCATTCATACACGGAGGCCGTGAAAACCCGCGAAGAATCCCCACACCCTTCTCCGTCCGCCACCCAGTCGGAGCCTCTTCCCGATGACATCATCCACAGCAACACCTCGACGTCCCTCATCCACCGTACCGGATGAGGATCCGTCGTCGGTCTTGTCGTCCCGCCGGTTCAGCCACCCCGTCCTCCACCTCCAAGGAGCTGCCTCGACGTTCCCCTTGTCTTTTGCACCACCTCCATTCCCACACCGCCATCTTCACCTGCACCACCGGAAGAGCATCATCATCACCATTTCCTCGGATGAAGCTGCGGCCTAATCGGTGCCACCAAAGAGGTTGTACACTAATATCCGCTTTTTCTTCTTGATTCAATCTCACGGCGCTGCCAGCGCTCGGTCCCGAGCCGACACGGCGCGGCTCCATCCACGGCGGTGTCGCCGACCACTTCCTCCACGACGTCGCTCCCTCGGTGATGACGTCCACATCAGTAGGAGCGGCTGCTGCTTTAGCTCTCGCTCGCGCTGCTGCTCTGCTCTTGCTCTCGGTTCCCTGCCTGGTCTGCTGTTGCTATTGCTCTTGCTCGCGCTGCTGCTCTCGCTCTTGCTCTTGCTTGTGATGCTGCTCCGATTTAGCTACACTTCAGTCGACTGAATCGACTTTTGGGTCAGTCGATATTCAGGGGGTGGGGGGGGGGGGCTCGTCGAGGTGAAGTAAGAACCAGCCGCAACAGGGAGGGGGGCTCGCCGGAGAGGTACCCCACTATCTATCTTAGGGTTCAAGGTGGGGGCGGTGGTCACCGGCGGTGGCGGGGCGGTGACATGGGGATCACCGGAGAAAAAACTCGGCATGGGGGGGCCTAGATGGATGGCCGGGGCGGTGGCGGACCGGCGGTGGGGAGTGTTTTTGGGGCGGGCGGGGCGGCGCACCGGCGGCTGCGGGCGGCAGGGGGCTGCTGTTTGGCCGGTGGTGGCTGGCGGCTCAGGGGGGTGGAGGTGGAAGATGAACCGCATGCCCTTGATTACGTAACCAACGACTGCAAAATCGACTGACCATAGATGAAAAAGTCAGTTGACCGATGTGTAGCCTCACCTTGCTAGTGCATTCAGTTTCGATAGCAAAATTCAGTTTCGACAGTTAAGTTTAGTTTCGACAGTTAAGTTCAGTTTCAATAGTTAAATTCAGTTTCGACAGTTAAATTCAGTTTCGATAGTTAAGTTCAGATATGAGCAGCTGATGTATTTTACATCTAGCACTTTGTGGTTATGTATTTTACGTCATGCATTGGAGATGCTATTAGAATTCCACTCAGGTTAACATTGTCTCTCTTGTTCTGCTTCAGCCTCGGCGTTGTACAACTCACCGGAGCTGCTCCAACGACGAAACCCTCCATCACAGTGGAACAGTACCTCGGGATCCATCTCTAGACGCCTAAGATATTCTTCCCCTCCTCCGACAGCCAAGTCAGCTGGAGCATCCTAACCGGCCAACCCAATCATGCTGAGATCGACATGGCTTCGCCAAAGAGGTTGCGCACTTGTTGCATCTCTTTTTTACTCTACATGTTATATATATTGTCCACTGAGCACTCGTAGTAACGGGAAATACGATTATTTTATCCTACTATATGACAAGCAGTGAGGTACCAGGCAACTTAGCTATCCGTGATGGACTCTCTTGAACGCCATCATTATTTATCTCTATGCGTTTGAGCTGTGCATTTGTCGATGGGCCTGGGAGTTGAGCTAGTATGGCAGTGGCCTGGGTCCAAAGTAATAGAAGTAGCACAAAAACATTTTTTAGTGTAGGATTTTCCTTGCTCAAGCCTGCCTACTAGAATCACCAGTGCTTGAAAGGAAAAGTGAATGAAAAACATAGGAATTGGAAAGTTTCCTATGGTACTACTTTTCATGAATTTGGTGCAAAGGAATGGAGCAAAGGAAAACTATACGATTTGTTCCTTTAGTGTCTCCTTGAAAGAAAAACCGTAGGAATTCTAATTTCCACTTGTCCTCCTTTTCATATTCCTATTCATCAAGCACAAGACTAAGAGATAGTAGCATAATAGCATTATAACCGTACATTTTCTTGTGGTTTGACTTAATATCACCATGCTTTTTTGCATCCTGTGATCTTCCAATTGTTGTGAATCAAACACCCAGATTGGCAGAAATCTTGTGTTTTTAAATTCTCTGTTTTGCACGTGCATTCCTATCCTATTCCTGTCTATTTCCTATCCCTGCATTGTTAGAGTCCTCAAATTCAAACAAGCCCTTACTCAATTACTTCTGTTACAGATATGTGTCAAAGAAAACCTTGTGTGGTTTGTCCTGCTCCTGCGGCACTGTGTTCCACCCCAGCTCAGCTGCTCCAACGACGGAAGGGTTCACCACAGCATGGATCCGCTCTCCAGACTGTCTTTCGCCGCCTCAGATCTTCTTCCCCGCCGCCGGCAGCCATGACAACTGCATTACCATCATCAACTGAGCAGATGACCTTGAGGACTACACGGGTCCGCAACAGAGGTTGCACTCTTCCGTGTCTGCTTACGTTATGCATCGCTTAATATGATGACATGCTACATTATCGTCGTTTTCACCTATTAGACTCCGAGTTAGGTCCAAACTAATGCTGAAACTTGAGTTTTTAAATGGTTGTGGGGTACATACTGGGGCAACAATCAGTACTATCTGTCTACTATCTGGTTAATCTCTGGTTTCTACTATGAGTTTCATGTTGGGTGCAAACAAACATTAAAGGAGCCATTATCTGTATTTTTTAACTAAAGCTATTATCTGCCTACTATCATTGGTTTTGGGTGTGTCCACAGTTTGCTACCATCACTCTGGATTTGTGCATGCACTCCTTACATAATCTCACTATCTTTTATTTCTATGCATGCCAGTTATTGTACACAATGGAACTGATCATGTAGAGCAAAAGAGACGAGCCTTGCGTGGCAATAAAACTTCATGTAGACGTCGTTCCATGGTGGGTGCAAAGGCAGCCCCCCTCCACCCATTTTGGATCGTAATCAAGAGGAAGATAACTGTTCTGAGGGGGATTCAGAAGGAGAAGACCACTCCTATTTACCCCATGAGGTCTTCGCTCTAACTTGGCATGCTGATGTTGGTAATATCATGCATATGGTGCCTTGCATTTCTTACTGTATACATTAAAGATGTCATCTGCTTAGTTTAGACATGCTTTGTGTCAATGCCATCTGTTTAGTTTCTTTATCGTATATGTGAATCATGCAACGCCATCTTGTTTAGCCAGGCATCATATATGTGAATTTTGCAATGCCACCCTGGTTAGCCAGTCATCTTATATGTAAATTATATCATGCCCTCATTTTTTTAGTATGTGTTAAATTTGTCAACAATTTTAGTGCATTCAATTACTCTTCCTGTGCATCAGCCATTCGGCACGGCCATGGAAAAATCTGGAGTGGAAACAAGGTCTTCAGAGCAGACATTGCTATCTGACAAAGCACATGTCTTGCTGGTTACAGATAGCTCCTCAGAGGAGGATTCAGAGACAGATGACCAGTCATATTCCCCCCCCCTCGAGGTGCATGCTCTAACTTGGCAGGGTTATGTTGCTCATATTGTGCGTATGGTATCTTGCATTGCTATGTCATTTGCTTAGTTTAGACATGCTTTGTGTGAATGCCACCTATTTAGTGTCTAATTACCATATATATGAATTATGCAATGCCATCTTGTTGCAAGACATTATATATGTGAATAATGCAATGTTATCTTGTTGCAAGGCATGTATGTGAATTATGCAATGCCATGCTGTTTAGGCAAGTGTCATATACGTGAATTATATCATGCCGTCCTGTTTTTGTATTTCTCATTGCTTTTGTCGACAATGTTTGTATATTCAACCGCTCTTCCTGTGCATCAGCCATTTGAATTGGTGATGGAGAAATCTGGAGTGAAAACAAGGTCTTCAGAGCAGACACTGCTACCTGCTGAAGTAGATATCTTGCTGGTTACAGATAGCTCTTCAGAGGAGGATTCAGAGGCAGATGACCAGTCCTATTATCCCCTGAGGTGTATGCTCAAACTTGGCAGGGTTATATTACTCATATCATGCATATGTTATATTGTAATGCTTAGTTTTTACATCATATACACAATATTGAATGCCATCTCCTTAGTTGACACATCATATATGTGATTGCCCTCTTCTCACTTCCTTAGTATATAAATCATATATTTGAATTATGTCATGCCATGATGTTTACATAGACATCATGTATCTGAATTATGGCATGCCAACCCATTTTCTAAAGACATAATATAGTTATATCATCTCATCCTGTTTACATAGTCATCATATTTTAAATTATGTCATTCTATTCGTGAATTATATCATGCCATCATGTTTCCATCCACGACATGTTTGTGATTTATGGCATGCCAACCACTTTAATAGACACATCGTATAGTTATATCATGTCATCCTGTTTACATAGTCATCATATTTTGAAGTATGTCATTCTATCCTGTTTAGTTAGCCATCATACATGTGAAATTGTGTCATGCTATCCTGTTTAATTAGCCATCATATATGTGAAATTATGTCCTGCTATTCTGTTTGGTTAGACAACATAAAAGTGAATTATTTCATGCCCTGTTTTCTTCCCTACTATCCATTGCACCTGTCTATCCCACAATGTCTGTACATTCAATTACTTTGCTTGTTTATCAGCCATTTCAATTGGAGGGAGTGATGGCAGTATCTGTGGGAGTAAAAACACGGTCTTCAGAAAAGATCGCGCTACCTGTCGATGCAGATAGAACCACGATTGTACTTGCCCAAGAACCAGCCCCACCACACATAACCCACACTCATGCAGATTGTACCCCTACCCAGTTGGACAGAGAACCAACTACACCCCTTCTAACCCCAACCCCAACAGATAGACACCCAGTTCTTGTTGACACAACACCGTCTCCACCACAGAGCACCCAAACACGAGCAGTTAGTAAGGCAACTGCAGTGCCCAAAGTATGAGGACCACCACTCTGAACCCCGAGTCAATGCTTAAAGAAGAAGAAGAACTGTTCTCAGGTCAGGTTCCGTAGCTATGGTTCATACTACTTTCCTCTTGCATCACTATATTTACTCATACCAACTAATTTCAAATTTGAGGGATGCAATTGAAACTCCAATGGTGCAACAAGTATGTTTTAAAGCTGTTTCTTCAACGTGTTTGGCTGTTTGCTGTTGTAACTTGCTCTATGTTGATTTCAGTTTCAATTGAATAAACACTTATGTTCTCATGCCATGCACATTACAAGTGTTGTTATTGCTGTGTAGTTTCCCACACTTATATTCTGTCTATGCTGCTTTGTCTTAAATAGATATGATTCGAACTGTATCTATCTTGATTTGGCAACATAAACTAGATTGATATAGACCATACAGTGACCATACTACATAGATATATGTTTGTTTCATGCTGTTATCCTGTCCACCTTACTACTGAACTGGTTTACCAAAATGAGTTTCATATACTACATTGTAAACCTGTGATGTGTTTGTTTGTTTCTCTTTTAGAATGCAGATAAAATATTGGAGTAGAGTACCCCGTTATGCAATGGTAATGGAAGTAATGCAGATAAGCTTCAACATAGTGATACATCCCTGTTGGTCTCTAAGAAAGCTGATAAAAACTATATTCAAGACACTGAGACAACCCCAAAGTCCTGTATTGATGTAGTGTTCGAGTTACTGGCTACTACTGCTGGCACCAGCTCTTCAAACTCGTTGCCTGAATCAGTTCAGCTTCTTGAGTCTCAACTTCAAGTTGAAAGACATCGATCAGATGTTATGCGACAGGAAGCTGAAGGACTGAGGAAGTCCCTGCAGAATTCAGATGCATACTTTCTGGTGCAACAACAAGTGCTGGAGGACTTAAGCGCCAAACAAGAGAAAGTTAATAAGCTTGCTAAGCATCTTGCCAGCATTATGGCTGCGCAGGATATTGTTTCTTGAGCTCTTCTGAAGTGGTTTCAGTTCTGGATTTGTTTTGCTGCGGCGTTTATTTGCGCTGGTTGCCAAATTTGACGACCAGTGTATATGATATGCTGCTTTGTTCCCTATATTTGCACTGGTGGCGAACTTTGATGCCCAGTGGATGTAATATGTGTAATAGCTATGATAGACTAGCTTTAGTTGCTTGCTTATTTATTTCCTTGTTGTCTTGTTTATTTGTTTGCTTGTAGTCATTGCAGTTCTTTTTCCGCGGTTTGCTAGTGGTTGCAATAACCTATTTTTTGAAACTAGGCCACAATAACCATGGCTAATATTTACTATAGTGACAATGGGCCTTCTACGGGCCGTAGAAACACTGGGCCTTCTACGGGCCGTAGAAACAATGGGCCTTCTACGGGCCGTAGAAACAATGTGCCTTCTACGGGCCGTATCATCAATGGGCCTTATACGAGCCGTATGATCGATTGGCCAAACATGGCCAAACAGACCGCATTATGGCCATAAACGGGCTAGAGTTGGAATCATTCAATGGAACATAACGGGCCATCGTTAATAGGTCGTATTTGATGACGCTATGAAAATGAACCAATGTATTAACGGACCACAAACAGGCCAACTGTAAGCACGGGCTGAATTTGGCCCACAAGCAGAAAATGACAGTAACGGGCCGTAAGTAAACGAATGCTGGAAATGAGCCCAAGAATAAATGGGCTCTGAGAAGGCCGAAAGATAACATGGGCTGGAAACGGCCCAACGGAATAACGGGCCGTTAATGGGTATAAAGTGATACACTGTTCATTACGGGCCAGTTTCAGCAAGGGCCGTTAATGGTTGTAAAGTGATACACTGTTCATTACGGGCCAGTTTCACGACGGGCCTTTAATGGGCCAAGAGTTACAAAGGGCCTCATATGGGCCAAAATACGTCATGGGCCATACATGGGCCAGAAGTGAATACGGGCTGGAATCATATTGGATGGCCCAGATGACGCTACTGGGCCTAATTCGGATAGGGCGTAACGGGCCTTGGGTTAGCGGGCTGTAAATGGGCTATATGCGAACATGCCGTTAACAGGCTTTCCATGGGCCGACTCGCCACCTTTTGACCAAGTCAAACTGGCTGGCGTTTTCACAGGAATGAGGCTCTGTTGGGCCGTGCCACGTGTCGACGTATCATAGGCGCCTTCTGTCCAATGAGTGGATGACATCTGTCCCAATGATGAGCCGACACGTGTTTCCTCTAGCCAATGATGATTTTATACGTGGAAAATCCCCATTGGTCTGGGCTGTTAACGGGTTATCGGATCCAAAACCCGACCCGATAGCTTAACGGCGTTCCGTTACGGTGGATGCCATGTGTCGGTCACCCTTGACGAAAGCACTTCTGTGACGCGCGATTTATCGTCATGGAAGTGGACACTTCCGTGATGATAATTTTGGTAATGTCATGGAACACTTCTACGACAACACAGGTATGATTATCTTGATTCTGTCATAAAATCGTCATGGATGTACATGCATGACAAAAAATGCGACCTATTGTGACAAACACGTATCATCACGAAGTGTATTTTTTTGTAGTGTCATGTCATCTTCGAGCTATGTTCGATGTAGGGTATGTTGCCGCTCCGTTTTAGTTCCATTGATCCCATGCCCTGATTGTGGCAAGCAAGTCAACTTCTACCGCTTTGGCACCGATGAGTACGAGGGGTGGGTCTTCTACAGGTGCACCAAACACCAGGTAAAGCTCCATATTGCTTCACTGGTTCTGCATCAGATTGATCTATTAGACTGAATTAGGGTTTTGGGTCAGATTAGGGTACTGCAATTGGTTGGTGATCTATGATTTATGGTGGATGCTGCTGAATATGTTGTGTTTACTCTTTTTTATAGTTAACTGAGTATGCCCTAATAGTTAACTGAACTTTTTTAGTTAACTGAATATGTTGTGTTTCCTCTGTTTTATAGGTCATTGATACGTCCATTTTGCATCATGCTTTTATATCGATATTTATTGCATTATGGGTTGTTACTACACATTATGTCACAATACTTATGCCTTCTCTCTCTTGTTTTATAAGGTTTACACGAAGAGGGAGAATGCCGACAGCTGGAATTCTAGGCTGGAAAAGGAGCAAATATTAGAGGCCTATTCTGCACAACTCCAAAAGTCCTGAAACTCCACGAAAGTTAGTTTTGGAATGTATTAAAAATATTGGGTGAAGAAAGCACCAGAGGGGGCCCACCCACCAGCCACGAGGGTGGAGGGCGCGCCCTACCCCTGGGCGCGCCCCTGCCTCGTGGGCCACCTGGCAAGCCCCTGATGCCCATCTTCTGCTATATGGTGTCTTTTGCCCTGGAAAAAAAATTCATAAAGAAGCTTTCAGGATGAAGCACCATCGTCTTGAGGCAGAACTTGGGCAGGACCAATCTAGGGCTCCGGTGGAGCTATTCTGCCGGGAAAACATCCCTCCAGGAGGGGGAAATCGTCGCCATCGTCATCACCATCGATCCTCTCATCGAGAGGGGGTCAATCTCCATCAAAATCTTCACCAGCACCATCTCCTCTCAAACCCTAGTTCATCTCTTGTATCCGATCTTTGTCTCAAAACCTCAGATTGGTACCTGTGGGTTGCTAGTAGTGTTGATTACTCCTTGTAGTTGATGCTAGTTGGATTATTCGGTGGAAGATCATATGTTTAGATCCTCAATGCTATTCAATAGCCCTCTGATTATGAACATGAATATGATTTGTGAGTAGTCATGTTTGTTCCTGAGGACATGGGAGAAGTCTTGTTATAAGTAATCATGTGAATTTGGTATTCGTTCGATATTTTGATGAGATGTATGTTGTCTCTCCTCTAGTGGTGTTATGTAAATGTCGTCTACATGACACTTCACCATTGTTTGAGCCTAGGGGAAGGCCTTGGGAAGTAATAAGTAGATGATGGGTTGCTAGAGTGACAGAAGCTTAAACCCTAGTTTATGCGTTGCTTCGTGAGGGGCTGATTTGGATCCATATGTTTCATGTTATGGTTAGGTTTACCTTAATTCTTCTTTCGTAGTTGTGGATGCTTGTGAGAGGGGTTAATCATAAGTGGGATGCTTTTCCAAGGAAGGGCAGTAACCAAGCAGCGGTCCACACACATGTCAAATTATCAAAGTAACGAACGCGAATCATATGAGCATGATGAAAACTAGCTTGACAGAAATTCCCATGTGTCCTCGGGAGCGCTTTGCTATATATAAGAGTTTGTCTAGGCTTGTCCTTTGCTACAAAAAGGATTGGGCCACCTTTCTGCACCTTAGTTACTTTTTTACTTGTTACCCATTACGAATTATCTTATCACAAAACTATCTGTTACCAATAATTTCAGTGCTTGTAGAGAATACCTTACTGAAAACCGCTTGTCATTTCCTTTTGCTCCTTGTTGGGTTTGACACTCTTACTTATAGAAAGGACTACGATAGATCCCCTATACTTGTGGGTCATCAAGACACTTTTCTGGCACCGTTGCCGGGGAGTGAAGCGCCTTTGGTAGGTGGAATTTGGTAAGGAAACATTTATATATTGTGCTGAAATTTACTGTCACTTGTTACTATGGAAAATAATCCTTTGAGGGGCTTGTTCGGGGTAAATTCACCTTGACCAGAAGTACAAAGAGTTGCTCCTCAACCTACTGAACCTACTGAAAATATTTACTTTGAAATTCCTTTGGGTATGATAGAGAAACTGCTAGCTAATCCTTATACAGGAGATGGAACATTACATCCCGATATGCACCTAATCTATGTGGATGAAGTTTGTGGATTATTTAAGCCTGCAGGTATGCCCGAGGATGTTGTTAATAAGAAGGTCTTCCCTTTATCTTTGAAGGGAATGGCATTGACATGGTTTAGTCTATGTGATGATATTGGATCATGGAACTACAACCGATTGAAATTGGAATTTCATCAGAAGTTTTATCCTATGCATCGGGTTCATCATGATCGGAATTATATATATAATTTTTGTCCTTGTGAAGGAGAAAGTATCTCTCAAGCTTGGGGGAGGCTTAAGTCAATGTTATATTCATGCCCCAATCATGAGCTTTCAAGAGAAATTATTATTCAAAATTTTTATGCTTGGCTTTCTCTTAATGATCGCTCCATGCTCGATACTTCTTGTACTGGTTCTTTTATGCTGAAGACTATTGAATTCAGGTGTGATTTATTGGAAAGAATTAAACTCAACTCTAAAGATTGGGAACTCGCCAAAGGTAAGGAGTCAGGTATAACACCTAAGTTTGATTGTGTTAAATCTTTTATGGATACCGATGCTTTTTGTGAATTTAGCATGAAATATGGACTTGACTCTGAAATAGTAGCTTCTTTTTGTGAATCGTTTGCTACTCATGTTGATCTCCCTAAGGAGAAGTGGTTTAAATATGATCCTCCCATTGAAGTGAAAGTAGTGGAACCTATTAATGTTGAAGAAAAGACTATTACTTATAATTTTGATCCTATTGTTCCTACTGCTTATATTGAGAAACCACCTTCCCCTGTTAGAAAAAAGGATCATTCTGAAGCTTCAACTGTGGTTCATAAGAGTAATGCTAGAACACCTACACCCCCTGAGAAAATTAAAATTGAACCTAGTATTGCTATGGTTAATGGTCTCTTGGTAGATAATATTGATGGGCATGTTATTTATTTCTGTGATGAAGTTGCTAGAATTGCTAAACCCGATACTAAATGTAAATGTAGACCTGTTGTCGGCATGCCTGTTGTTTCTGTTAAAATAGGAGATCATTGTTATCATGGCTTATGTGATATGGGTGCTAGTGTGAGTGCAATACCTCATTCCTTATACAAAGAAATTATGCATGATATTGCACATGCTGAGATGGAAGATATTGATGTTACTACTAAGCTTGCCAATAGAGATACTGTTTCACTGATATCCCACAAGTATAGGCGGTCGTTTGTAGCCTTCTTCGATAAGTAAGAGTGTCGGACCAAACGAGGAGCTAACGTCAGAACAAATATTCCCTCAAGTTCTATCAACCACCGATACAACTCTATGCACACTTGACGTTTGCTTTACCTAAAACAAGTATGAAACTATTTTGCAAGAATAAAACTGCGAGTACTTTGCGAGAATAAAACTACGAATAAATTGCGGGAAAGTAGAAGTAGATAGATTTTGTCAACAAGAAAGTCATTTCTCCCTAGGCAATCGATAACAAGTACCGGTAATCATTCTTGTAATTTTATATGAGGGAGAGGCATGAGCTAACATACTTTCTCTACTTGGATCATATGCACTTATGATTGGAACTCTAGCAAACATTTGCAACTACTAAAGATCAGTAAGGTCATGAAACCCAAGCATACCATTAAGTATCAAGTCCTCTTTACTCCTATACGCCATGACCCACTTATCCTCATTTAGGCTGTTGTCACCCCCGCAACACTGACAATAAGCAAACCATGAACATATTGCAACACCCAACAGCGGGGGCCCCTCACGTTTGCGCAAGAATGAAGGGCACCGTAGTACGACACCAAAAGAAAATATACAATCATACCACCAAGATCATGGTTAACCCATAGGACAACAAAAATCTACTCAAGCATCATAGGATGGCAACACATCATTGAATAATAATATGAAGCATAAAGCACCATGTTCAAGTAGAGGGTATAGCGGGTTGCGGGAGAGTGGACCTGCTGAATATAGATGGGGAAGGTGATGGTGTTGACGGTAGCAAGATTGTTGATGTAGATCGCCGCCCCGATCATTGCCCCAGCGGCACTCCGGCGCCACCGGAAGCGAGGGGGAGAGAGCCCCCTCCTTCTTCTTCTTCCTTGGCCTCCCCCTAGATGGGAGGAGAGTTCACCCTCTGGTCCTTGGTCTCCATGGCGACATGGGGGCAGGAGCCCCTCCGAGATTGGATCTCCCTCTCCGTCCTCTTCTTTTTTGCGCTCCCGAGATCTGGCCGAAAACCGTTTCTTATATTCCCGGAGATCCGTAACTCCGATTGCGCTGATCTTTTTACATGAATTTTTCCTGACATAAGCTTCCTTGCGCCCGAAGTACAACTCCAACCTACATACGAGGTGAGCACAACCCACCACCACGTGCCAGGGGCCTGGGGCGTGCCCTGGTGTATCATGGTCTGTGTGGGCCTCCGTTTGCGATGATTCCAACTCCGAAAAATCACAAATATTCCAAAATAATTCTCCGTGGAGTTGCATCATGTTTGGACTTTGTTTGATATGGATTTTCTGTGATACAAAAACAGGCAACAAACAGGAATTGACACTGGGCACTGGATAAGTAAGTTAGTCCAAATAAATCATATAAAAAGTTGCCAAAAGTATGTAAAAGTTGAATAATATTGGCATGAAACAATCAAAAATTATAGATACAACGGAGACGTATCGCCATCCCCAAGCTTAATTACTGCTCGTCCTCGAGTAGGTAAATGATTAAAAAGATAATTTTTGATGTGGAATGCTACCTATCATAAACTTGATCATATATCTAGTCATGGCATGAATATTAAGACATAAGTGATTCAAAGTAATAGTCTATAATTTGACATAAAGACATCAATACTCAGGCATCCCAACAAAAAATCATGTCTGTCAGAATATCAACGGTAAAGAAAACTATCCCTACAAAATCATATAGTCTTGTCATGCTTTGTCTTCTTAACACAAAGTATAAATCATGTACAACCCCGATGACAAGCCGAGCAATTGGTTCATACTTTTTAACGCGCTTCAGCTTTTTCAACCCTCACATATTACATGAGTGCAAGCCATGGATATAGCACTACACGTGGAATAGAATATGATGATAGGGGTAAATATAAAGAAGACAGAAAAAGTAAGAAAGTCTCACATCAACGCGGCTAACCAACGGGCTATGGAGATGCCCATCAATTGATATCAACGTGAGGAGTAGGGACTGCCATGCAACGAATGCACTAAGAGCTATAAGTGTATGAAAGCTCCATATGAAAACTCAGTGGGTGTGCATCTAACCCTATAATGAAAATTTTCCACTAGTGTATGAAAATGATAACATATGAGACTCTCCATATGAAAAACATGGTGCTACTTTGAAGCACAAGTGTGGTAAAGGATACTAACAATGCCCCTTCTCTCTTTTATTATTTCCCTCCTTTTTTCTTTCATTTTTTTCTATCTCTTTTTTCCTCTCATTGTCCGGAGTCTCATCCCGACTTGTGGGGTAATCATAGTCTCCATCATCCTTTCCTCACTAGGGCACTGCTCTAAAAATGATGATTGTCGGTGTCAAAACCGGCGGATCTCGGGTAGGGGGTCCCGAACTGTGCGTCTAGGCGGATGGTAACAGGAGACAAGGGACACGATGTTTTTACCCAGGTTCGGGCCCTCTCGATGGAGGTAAAACCCTACTCCTGCTTGATTAATATTGATGATATGGGTAGTACAAGAGTAGATCTACCACGAGATCAAAGAGGCTAAACCCTAAAAGCTAGCCTATGGTATGATTGTTGTTCGTCCTACGAACTAAAACCCTCTGGTTTATATAGACACCGAAGAGGGTTAGGGTTACACTGAGTCGGTTACAATGATAGGAGATCTACATATCCGTATCGCCAAGCTTGCCTTCCACGCCAAGGAAAGTCCCATCCGGACACGGGACGAAGTCTTCAATCTTGTATCTTCACAGTCCAGGAGTCCGTCCAACGATGATAGTTCGGCTATCCGGACACCCCCTAATCCGGGACTCCCTCAGTAGCCCCCGAACCAGGCTTCAATGATGACGAGTCTGGTGCGTAAATTGTCTTCGGCATTGCGAGGCGGGTTCTTCTCCAAATTCCATATACTTGTCGAATAGTGTCCGGCTTCTGATAAATGCTGCGCTCCTTGGCTTCCACGCCCAATAATGGCCATCTTCCACGTGTCGAACGAATGCGAAAAGCCAGGGTATTTTTACACTTTCCCCCCTAGCTGCGCAAATGAGCCGCCTATAAAAAGAGACAAGGATCTAGATCCGAATCACACCATCCCCCTTCCGCAAGCTTTCATCGGAGTGCCTCTGACAAAAAATCCATTCCATCATGGACAGTCGACGCGGCTCCTCCTCTCGCGCTCCCAGCCCCCAGCCCGGGGATTGGGAGAGATGCTCAGTCCCGCATAGCAAGCTAGTGACGCTCCAAACCAAGGGATTTCTTCCCCCAGCCTTCATGGTTCCGGTTCGAGCTGGACTCACCACCTATAAGGGCGGAAAGCAAGCGGAGAGCGTCCCCGATCCTTCCAAAGGAGAGCGGGTATTCTTTTTCTCTTATCTTATAAGAGGACTTGGATTTCCAATACATCCGTTTCTCCGGGGGCTCCTGGAGTTCTACGGCCTCCAGCTGCACCACCTTACGCCTGCTTCCATTCTGCACATCGCGGGCTTCGTGGCCCTTTGCGAACTGTTCTTGGGCATCGAGGGTCATTTTGCACTGTGGAAGAGATTATTCTGCCCCGTACCCCGTTCTCATGAGGGGTCAATATATGAAGTGGGTGGAGCCGAGCTATGGCGCATCGCCGGGACCAGATATCTATCCGGAACCCCGAAGAAGGTGTCCAAAGACTGGCCTTCGGAATGGTTTTATATAGAAGACGCCCCGCTACTGGATCCCATTCGGATCGGCCTCCTGGAGTTCAGTAATGCTCCCTTGAAGAAACGCCTAAGTTGGCGTCCACGGAGCCCCCAGAGGGAAAACGACAGGGACGTCCTTTACCTGATGAGCCGAATAAGGTTGGTAGCTCATTCCGGACTGACCATGATCGGTGTCATGGCCACCTGCATTATGTGGGGGGTGCAGCCACTCCAGTATAGGGGCCACCCCATGTGGGATTTCAACGGGGAGGACAATGCCACCCGTCAGGATCGTACGGGGCCGGGATTGGTCGCTGATCTGGTGAAGATCTTGTCCGCGCTGTACAAGGGGGAAGAGGAGGATTTTCTCCGCGTCAGTCCATTGAACGGATTTTCTATGAACAATCCTCGGAGCTGGGTAAGCAGACATTTCCTTTTTTTGCACATCCGATCCGTACTCCCATTTTGTGATTTTGACGCAGGAACTGCGCCAGGCCGTAAAAGATATAAACAGCTGTCACAGCCCCAGTTCAGCCCTTGCTTGTTTTTGCTTGTTCATCATGCCATCATGTTTAAATTCCAAAGAAATTTGAAATGGGGATTGTTGAAACCCTAGTACCAAATGAAATTTAACTAGGTTCAATAAAAATATTTTCAATAACCCAGAATGCCCTTTGGAAATGTTCATAATTTCTGTTAGAGGTGAAAACCTCTTCCAAAAAAATGATGAACATAATTATAGGCTATTCCTGGATTTTTGAATTAAATTATATAGTATTTGCATTTGGGCATTTAATTGCTAATAATATTTTAAATGCTCAAATAATCACAAACTGAAATGTTTACTGTTGGAAATATTCCAAACAGTGGCCCCAGTCAGTTGCATGATTTTTGGAAATGCTCTGGCATTTTTAATAAATCCAAACACAATTACAGAAAATAGAAAACAGTAACTAAAATAGAAATAAAATAAAAAGAGCAAAGCATCTTACCTGGCGCTTACCTGGTGGTCCATCAGGACCGGCCCAGCTCCCCCACCTGGCCGGCCCAGCCCGCCACCGCTACCCTCCGTCGCCTTCCTCCCCTCGCCCCGAAGCAGCTGCGTGCCCGGCGCGCAGGCGAGCCGCGCCAGCTCCTCCTTGCCTGCCTGGCTACCCCCTCGTCGCCCTGGTCGCTTCCGCGACGCCACGACACCCCCGACCCCCTCTCACTCCCTCCCTGTCGGCTCCTCTCTCCCCTGCTGCCCTCTCTCTCGCAGCCCCGAGCACGCCTCTCGCCGCCGTCAACCGTATCTGTAGCCACCGCGCACGCCTCGCCTCCTCGAGTCGTCCATCGCCTCTGCTACCTCGAGCGGCTCCTCTCCGGTGAATCTCGCGAGCCCGGAGGCACCGAAGCAACGCAATTGCCATCTTCTTCACCGCCGGTCGCCGGACCCCTCCGTCGTCGATTGGCTGCAGCCAGGCCGTCCCCGAGCCTCCCGTGCTGATCTCCAGGACCGCCGTAAGATCTTCTTCGTTTTCCCCCTCCTTTTCTGCTCGTTCCCGTGCCGTAGCCGCCTTCCCCGCAAGCACCGAGCTCCGACCATCGCCATTGCCGGTGGACCTCGCGTCCCGGCGCTCTTCCGCTTGCTCCAGTAGCCCCCGCGTGCTCCCCAGGTCCCTAGGGTCCCGACGCGCTCCTCGGCTCTCTGGCTAACGCGCTGCAGCCACTGCGCCATGCTGGCCCGATCTCCGGCCGCCGCTGACCTCGTCGCCGCCGTCACGGCAGCCACTGGAGCTCTCACCCGAGTACACCGGTGTGCTCAGCGCGCCTCCACGAACCTGCAGCTACCAGTAGCTTCGCCTCCCGTGCCCTCTAGCACCATACTCGGCTGCTCCCGAACGCTGGCCGCCGCCACGGGCTCGACCCCGGCGAGCCCGAACCACCCCAACCCCTCCCATTTGGCTCTCTGGATGCGCAAGAGCGAGGGCTATGCCCTGGTGCCCTCAGCCACCGCCTCCGTCGCCTTTAGCGCAAGTCCGGCGCGTTGCCGCCGCCATTTTGGTCGCCGCCGGCGTAAGTCCGGCGATGATGACGTGGGCATCATTAGCGGCTAACCCCCCCCACACTAATCAACCCCTAGGCCACTGACAGCGGGCCCCACCCCTGGTCAAACCCCAGTCAGCGCTGGGTTTGACCGGGATTAGCCCCTGTGTCACTGACCAGTGGGCCCCACTGGTCAGGTTTGACCCGGACCAGCCCCTGTTGACTATGCTGAGGTCAGCATGACCTAGTGCTGACGCAATAATTCCTTTCTGGAATTTAGATAATTATTAAATGATTTATAAATTCCAGAAAATTATATAAACTTCTAAAAATCATAGAAAATTAACCGTAACTCCAAATTAAATAAATTATATATGAAAAATTATCAGAAAAATTCAAGGAATCCATCTGTACCATTTTCATGCATGTTAGAACAACTTATCACTACTGTTTAGGGCAAATCAATTAAAGGGCATTTAAATAATCACATATGGAGTTGAATTTGAATCTTGTATTCAAACCAACTTCATTTAATCTGTTGCTAGTTGCATTAGCCCAAAACACATTCATTTTGCCATGTCATGAGCATGCATCATATTGTGCATTGCATTGATTGTGTTCCTTTCTGTGTTGCCGGTATTTGTCCCCTCTCGATAGACGTGTACCGATGATGTGATCGTTGACACTGATGAAGACTCAATGTTATCTTCAGAAGTGCCAGGCAAGCAAAACCCCCTTGTTCATTCCGATACAATCCTACTCTCTCTCTCCTGCTCTCTTTTACTGCATTAGGACAACATCGATTCATCTGCATGACCTGTCATTCCACAGTAATTAGATGAAACCCACTAGCATGAGTAGGAGTTGTTTGAGCCCTGTTGTGCCTACTCATTCATGTTTGTTTGTCATGCCTGCTACTGCTTAGAGTTGAGTCAGGTCTGATTCATCGGGGATGAATCAGAGGCGTGTGAACATGTCCTACTGTGTGTGAGCTAAGTGTGTGAACACGATTTGGTAAAGGTAGCGGTGAGAGGCCATGTAGGAGTACATGGTGGGTTGTCTCATTGTAGCCGTCCTCAGGAACTGAGTTCTGTGTTTGTGATCCATGATTCAGCTACTACCATACATTGGGCCCTGAAATATGACCCCGCTCGACTTCTTATTCACCCTTGTCCTCTGTCCAGGAGTTGCAAGTAGTTTCTGGTGTTTGTAGTATGCTGGAGGCCGTGGACAGCGCTGACCGTAGGGGTGGGCTGTGATGCGGTAGGCACGTGGCCGGGTAAACCGGGCGCCCGTTTGGTGTCACGGAACCCTGTTCACATCGTTTGGGGCTGTGAGCGAAACTCCGGCCGGATCTCCTCATGGATGGAACCCGAATAGGCGATAAACCTGGACTAGAGACTTGAGTGTTTAGGTAGGTCGTGGTCTACACCCACGTCGGCTTTCGCTTGAAGTCTGCCGAGCACATGTCGTGTGCAGACGCTAAGTGGTGGAAACATGTATGAAGAAGTACACCCCTGCAGGGTTAACATAATCTATTCGAATAGCCGTGTCCGCGGAAAAGGACTTCTGGGTTGCTTATATCAGTTCATAGACAAGTGAAAGTGGATACTCTAAAATACGCAAGATAAGCGTGAGTGCTATGGATGGCGTTCTCGTAGGGAGACGGGAGCGGATCCATAGTGGTGTATTGATATGGTGAATATGTGGACTCGTGTGCGCCACCTCAAAAGAGTTACTCGCAGTCGTAGTTTAGGATAGCCACCGAGTCAAAGCTGGCTTGCTGCAGTTAAACCCCACCACCCCTTTGTTGATAATGATGCATATGTAGATAGTTCTGATGTAAGTCTTGCTGGGTACATTTGTACTCACGTTTGCCTATTTTATGTTTTTGCAGAGAGACTTCAGTCTCACTAGTAATTCCGCGTGGTCTTCGACGTTTAGCTTGATACCTCAGCTACGATCTTGTGCCCTCGGCAGGATCTGATAGATAGTCAGGCTTCTCAGCCTTTTTCATTTATAGATGTCTGTACTCAGACATGATAGCTTCCGCTTGTGCTTTGACTTGTATGCTCTGAGTGTTGGGTCATGAGACCCATGTTTGTAATATCTCGCTCCTCGGAGCCTATTGAATAAATTACTTGAGTCGTAGAGTCATTTTGTGATGCCATGTTGTATTGCACATATCGAGCATATTGTGTGTATGTTATTGAAATGCTTGGTATGTGTGGGATCTGACCATCTAGTTGTTTATCTTTAGTAGCCTCTCTTACGGGGAAATGTCTCCTAGTGTTTCCACCGAGCCATGGTAGCTTGCTACTGCTCCGGAACACTTAGGCTGGCCGGCATGTGTCCTTCTTCGTTCCTGTGTCTGTCCCTTCGGGGAAATGTCACGCGTGAATACCGGAGTCCTGTTAGCCCGCTACAGCCCGGTTCACCGGAGTCCTGCTAGCCCAGTGCTACAGCCTGGATTCACTCGCTGATGACCGACACGTTCGATGCTGGGTCATGGATGCCTGTCCCTGTAAGTCTGTGCCGCTTTGGGTTTACGACTAGCCATGTCAGCCCGGGCTCCTTATCATATGGATGCTAGCGACACTGTCATATACGTGTGCCAAAAGGCGCAAACGGTCCCGGGCAAAGGTAAGGCGACACCCGTGGGAATACCGTGCGTGAGGCCGCAAAGTGATATGAGGTGTTACATGCTAGATCGATGTGGCATTGAGTCGGGGTCCTGACAGCGTTGGTATCAGAGCTTGACTGCCTGTAGGATTACCAAGCCAAACTGGTCGAAGTTGAGTCTAGAAATTCTTTAGTTATATAAGGGAATTGATTGTGGGATGGAACGTAAGGCTCTTTTTACTCCTTATACCTTATGCCTTCTAATCTGAGTCATCTTATCTTTCCTGCGGGGATTAAGAACTAGGCTATCTCTTCTTTCCATCAGGATCACGTGTTACTAATCCGTAGACTTATAAGATTGTTGGACTTAAGCCTCGTTTCAGTTCCTACTACTTCTGTATGTTAATTATTGATCTCGAGACCTTGATATTGTGCTTCTGAGTGGTTATGCCACCATTTTTGTGAATGTCTCAAATCTTTTCTGAGCATTTACAGCCGTTATGCTGTCCGAGTCATCCCAGGTTTCTAAGTAGTCTGATGCAATTGCAAATCCTTTCTTCCTGTTTCAATGTTCCCATGGGCCAGATTAACCACACTAATCAGTGAGTTGAGGTACTCCGTTACCTTGACATATATGTTGGAGATACTATTATGGCCCTAGGTGTTTAGGGAGTCACCTAGTAATTTAGCAATGTTTTGTGATCCCCAGTGTGATGATTCTGGCTTTTATTATCGAAAGCATCCCGTGATGCCATCTAGTAGTAGGTATTCTATTCCTTGGGCTTTGAACCCGAGATTCACTCTACTTACTTCATGTTGATAGTGTTTGCTAGTTCCTTCAGGATATTAGTAACTTTGCGATAGTCCTCGAGGTCCGTGGTATTTCCTTCTTCCAAATACTATGAACCGCTTATGGCAGATGTTTATTGGATCAAAAGATCACAATTAGAGTACTCTTGAGGAGTTCTCCATTCATAAATCGTGACTCTGCCAGTTCTACCTTTCTGCATGGGTTATCCGGAAGAAATATGTTGAACTTGGTTCGACATACTAATCTATGCATCCACAACTCAGAAAATTATATGTTCCTTTGAGTTGTTCTCCGTAGTTGCATTCTGACCCTCGTCTATCAATTGATAGTCAAGAGTATGCGTGCGTTCGTTTATCGATGCCTATTACTCTTGTGGTCCGTCAAGCCATTCTGTCCTGAATGACTTGGAGAAACAAACTCCAGTACCTCTTCCATATCCAGGATTGGGTCAAAGAAGTTGTGCTCCGCAGATCTAATTGCTAATCCAGCTTTTGGTTCTGTTCTACCTTGGAGTATTACCTTATTCTATATCGAGATTGTTATAGGAATTGCACACCATCCTATGAACTCTTGGTACAGTGATACTTCTCACCATCATTAGTCATTCCTCGGCCCTCGTGTTGATGCAACCGGAATACCGACAAATGAGTTGTGATGTGTGAGATCAATACTCCCAGCAACCTCGTTGCTTGGTAGTTAAAGGATAATAATTTCATTCTTAGTATGTTGGTTTTTGAATCATCCTTCTAAGACTGATCGTGCTACCTAGTCCTTATTTCGGTGCACCCTTCGATTGATGAATTAGGATCTTGTCAAGCCCTCGCTCACTTGATCATATCATCTTGCCCCGAAAAGCAAGATTGTTCTCGAGCTTAGTAACATATCGGTGGTTCGTGATTTTCCGAAGATCTTCTCGGAAGTACTACCAGGTTGTCACCTGACCGCTATGTTGAGCTCGTGATCAAGTTGGTTTATTGTAAACCACCCTTTCTCCAAGAATCTGTGATGGATATCCCTGAGCTAGTTGGTTAAGCTAGACAACAACTTGGAGAGTTGGAAGGTAAAAGCTTGCCTGACTTAGTTCGTTCCAAAGGGATATTCTTGTGTAGTGTGTGTTGAAGAAGATGATATCTTCATCGGTTGGTCCCTGTGATCAGTTGCTGGACCTATTGCCTTATCAATCCTTTGATTTGAGTGTGGGCTATCGTCAAATCAAATCAATACCAATGATGCTCGTAATGTTGTCTTGTTCGTGGTTGATCCCTCGAGCATACACCATTACATCTTTGGCCTGACCAATGCTATCACTTGTTCACTTAACTATGGAATTCCTTTTAAAAGGAAACCCAGATGAATTGTTGTTGAGCCCATTGACAACATCCTTATCTCCTCCATAATTTTGTTGGACATTAAGCTAGTGTTGGAAACTTTTGAAAGCATTTTCTTCATGCTAGCTCATGAAGTATTTGTTGATGAAAGGAGTGACTTCCTTTTATACACGTGCATTTGGTGAAAGATGCCGCCGTGAATTTGAGAAAGTTAGTTTTGCTTCCTCTGGAATCATCCCAAGTCAGTCATGCATACGTGCGAAGTATTCTGTGGTCTGGAGATTTGCAACCTCCATTCTATATGTATATCCTAGCACACCAAGCCACTGATTGAGTTGTTCAAAGATAAAGGAGTCTGTCCAAGGTGAACTCTTTGGACTTCCACGCGTGGAGACTTCGATGTCATTAATGATGGTTCCCCCTCCTGAACTCGGTAGTGTTTTATTATAAGACTACCTTGTGATCATGCTTGTCTTGGACAACATGTTCACATGTTTGTAGCAGAACCAGCTCATGTTTTGGAGCTTGCTATCGTAGTTCATCTCCCGAGAATCCCGCAACGTCATCTCGTCGATTTGTGTTGCAAACTTTCATTTTCTTCCTAGACTCGATGAGTCTGGAATATCCTGACACCAACCAGATCTGAATCTCAGGCAGATATGATGGTTTGGAACATTTCCCAAGAACTATAATATTGGTCCCTCGATAACCGGTAAAGTGGATGTCGTGGCCAGCACCACCCAGCCGAAGGACCTATTATTGTGGTATCTTGATTGAAGCAGTTGGCCACCTTCCCATAAGGACTTCGTAGGATTTACTTCCTAGTTGTGCCTTATGATTATTGTGTTCCCGATGTCCGACCTTTTACTTGATGTTCTAGTTATCAAACCATATCTATGAATGGGATACACTAGCACGTCAAGGAGAACATTAGAAGCGGAGTGCTAAATGTCTCTCGGTCGATCATCCAGATTTTGTTTCCTTGGCCTCGCTAAGGTGAAAACTGAGAAAGTGTTATCTTCCTTTGCATCTGCATCCTCCATCACCATTCATCATGGTAGTAAGTTGTGCTACCGGACCCTTGACACGGATGTTGGTAAAACCTTGATGAATGTGGAAATGCTTAAGTTCTTGAGAGCACGCACAAGCGCTACGTCTTATCATCGGCACTAGCTGGGATTGCCCCAGATTCTTCGGTTATGCTATAACCACTCCAACAGTGAATTCACTCTTTATTGTTGGGTTCTTCCCCAGTTACCAGAATCATTCCCAGCATTTGCATTTTGTTCCCAGCTTGCACCACCAATGTTCCCCTCCATTTCCGGTGATAAGCAAAATCATCCATTACGTTGTCTTCAACAAGGTAATCCACATCATCCAAGTTTGAGTATGCCATTCTACCGACCCCCTCCAAACGATCGCTTGTGAATTGTCTTAGGCTGGTTTAAAGAGTTTCAATGATCTCTGAATCAAAAGTAATTCTTTTTGCCACTTAAGATAATAATCTACGAATCACCCTCCTCCAGGATGTTTCGTCGTGGTATCATGGCAACTCAACTCCTCGCTACGTTGACAATCGTTTACCACCTTCTTAGGTGTGGAATTGTTGTCCACCTAGTGAACCTTCGTCATCCGTTTCTTTCCACCCCTCTTGATGTGTATCTCGTGTCTCAACCCGAGGGATGGTTCTATGTCCCATTTCGTGAGTTAATCCTGAGTTGCTCAACCTTCGAGTAGAACGATTCTTTTAGGGTCTTCCTTTCCTCTCGTTGTCATGATTAGCTGGAGTTCTCAGAACAAGACCTCAAGACAATGATGGTGAATGAATCAACGTTCATTTGAAGTGCAACCGGGATCGTGAAGATTATACTAGCTTGCGTTACCCCTTCACCCTACCCTACGCTTGAATCTCGAGACGAGATTCTTGTTTAGTGGGGGTGAGTTGTCACAGCCCCAGTTCAGCCCTTGCTTGACTTTGCTTGTTCATCATGCCATCATGTTTAAATTCCAAAGAAATTTGAAATGGGGATTGTTGAAACCCTAGTACCAAATGAAATTTAACTAGGTTCAATAAAAATATTTTCAATAACCCAGAATGCCCTTTGGAAATGTTCATAATTTCTGTTAGAGGTGAAAACCTCTTCCAAAAAAATGATGAACATAATTATAGGCTATTCCTGGATTTTTGAATTAAATTATATAGTATTTGCATTTGGGCATTTAATTGCTAATAATATTTTAAATGCTCAAATAATCACAAACTGAAATGTTTACTGCTGGAAATATTCCAAACAGTGGCCACAGTCAGTTGCATGATTTTTGGAAATGCTCTGGCATTTTTAATAAATCCAAACACAATTACAGAAAATAGAAAACAGTAACTAAAATAGAAATAAAATAAAAAGAGCAAAGCATCTTACCTGGCGCTTACCTGGTGGTCCATCAGGACCGGCCCAGCTCCCCCACCTGGCCGGCCCAGCCCGCCACCGCTACCCTCCGTCGTCTTCCTCCCCTCGCCCCGAAGCAGCTGCGTGCCCGGCGCGCAGGCGAGCCGCGCCAGCTCCTCCTTGCCTGCCTGGCTACCCCCTCGTCGCCCTGGTCGCTTTCCGCGACGCCACGACACCCCCGACCCCCTCTCACTCCCTCCCTGTCGGCTCCTCTCTCCCCTGCTGCCCTCTCTCTCGCAGCCCCGAGCACGCCTCTCGCCGCCGTCAACCGTATCTGTAGCCACCGCGCACGCCTCGCCTCCTCGAGTCGTCCATCGCCTCTGCTACCTCGAGCGGCTCCTCTCCGGTGAATCTCGCGAGCCCGGAGGCACCGAAGCAACGCAATTGCCATCTTCTTCACCGCCGGTCGCCGGACCCCTCCGTCGTCGATTGGCTGCAGCCAGGCCGTCCCCGAGCCTCCCGTGCTGATCTCCAGGACCGCCGTAAGATCTTCTTCGTTTTCCCCCTCCTTTTCTGCTCGTTCCCGTGCCGTAGCCGCCTTCCCTGCAAGCACCGAGCTCCGGCCATCGCCATTGCCGGTGGACCTCGCGTCCCGGCGCTCTTCTGCTCGCTCCAGTAGCCCCCGCGTGCTCCCCAGGTCCCCAGGGTCCCGACGCGCTCCTCGGCTCTCTGGCTAACGCGCTGCAGCCACTGCGCCATGCTGGCCCGATCTCCGGCCGCCGCTGACCTCGTCGCCGCCGTCACGGCAGCCACTGGAGCTCTCACCCGAGTACACCGGTGTGCTCAGCGTGCCACCACGAACCTGCAGCTACCAGTAGCTTCGCCTCCCGTGCCCTCTAGCACCATACTCGGCTGCTCCCGAACGCCGGCCGCCGCCACGGGCTCGACCCCGGCGAGCCCGAACCACCCCAACCCCTCCCATTTGGCTCTCTGGATGCGCAAGAGCGAGGGCTATGCCCTGGTGCCCTCAGCCACCGCCTCCGTCGCCTTTAGCGCAAGTCCGGCGCGTTGCCGCCGCCATTTTGGTCGCCGCCGGCGTAAGTCCGGCGATGATGACGTGGGCATCATTAGCGGCTAACCCCCCCACACTAATCAACCCCTAGGCCACTGACAGCGGGCCCCACCCCTGGTCAAACCCCAGTCAGCGCTGGGTTTGACCGGGATTAGCCCCTGTGTCACTGACCAGTGGGCCCCACTGGTCAGGTTTGACCCGGACCAGCCCCTGTTGACTATGCTGAGGTCAGCATGACCTAGTGCTGACGCAATAATTCCTTTCTGGAATTTAGATAATTATTAAATGATTTATAAATTCCAGAAAATTATATAAACTTCTAAAAATCATAGAAAATTAACCGTAACTCCAAATTAAATAAATTATATATGAAAAATTATCAGAAAAATTCAAGGAATCCATCTGTACCATTTTCATGCATGTTAGAACAACTTATCACTACTGTTTAGGGCAAATCAATTAAAGGGCATTTAAATAATCACATATGGAGTTGAATTTGAATCTTGTATTCAAACCAACTTCATTTAATCTGTTGCTAGTTGCATTAGCCCAAAACACATTCATTTTGCCATGTCATGAGCATGCATCATATTGTGCATTGCATTGATTGTGTTCCTTTTTGTGTTGCCGGTATTTGTCCCCTCTCGATAGACGTGTACCGATGATGTGATCGTTGACACTGATGAAGACTCAATGTTATCTTCAGAAGTGCCAGGCAAGCAAAACCCCCTTGTTCATTCCGATACAATCCTACTCTCTCGCTCCTGCTCTCTTTTACTGCATTAGGACAACACCGATTCATCTGTTACTTGCTGCGGTAGCTGAACCCCTTTATCCTCTGCATGACCTGTCATTGCCACAGTAATAGATGAAACCCACTAGCATGAGTAGGAGTTGTTTGAGCCCTGTTGTGCCTACTCATTCATGTTTGTTTGTCATGCCTGCTACTGCTTAGAGTTGAGTCAGGTCTGATTCATCGGGGATGAATCAGAGGCGTGTGAACATGTCCTACTGTGTGTGAGCTAAGTGTGTGAACACGATTTGGTAAAGGTAGCGGTGAGAGGCCATGTAGGAGTACATGGTGGGTTGTCTCATTGTAGCCGTCCTCAGGAACTGAGTTCTGTGTTTGTGATCCATGATTCAGCTACTACCATACATTGGGCCCTGAAATATGACCCCGCTCGACTTCTTATTCACCCTTGTCCTCTGTCCAGGAGTTGCAAGTAGTTTCTGGTGTTTGTAGTATGCTGGAGGCCGTGGACAGCGCTGACCGTAGGGGTGGGCTGTGATGCGGTAGGCACGTGGCCGGGTAAACCGGGCGCCCGTTTGGTGTCACGGAACCCTGTTCACATCGTTTGGGGCTGTGAGCGAAACTCCGGCCGGATCTCCTCATGGATGGAACCCGAATAGGCGATAAACCTGGACTAGAGACTTGAGTGTTTAGGTAGGTCGTGGTCTACACCCACGTCGGCTTTCGCTTGAAGTCTGCCGAGCACATGTCGTGTGCAGACGCTAAGTGGTGGAAACATGTATGAAGAAGTACACCCCTGCAGGGTTATCATCATCTATTCGAATAGCCGTGTCCGCGGAAAAGGACTTCTGGGTTGCTTATATCAGTTCATAGACAAGTGAAAGTGGATACTCTAAAATACGCAAGATAAGCGTGAGTGCTATGGATGGCGTTCTCGTAGGGAGACGGGAGCGGATCCATAGTGGTGTATTGCTATGGTGAATATGTGGACTCGTGTGCGCCACCTCAAAAGAGTTACTCATAGTCGTAGTTCAGGATAGCCACCGAGTCAAAGCTGGCTTGCTGCAGTTAAACCCCACCACCCCTTTGTTGATAATGATGCATATGTAGATAGTTTTGATGTAAGTCTTGCTGGGTACATTTGTACTCACGTTTGCCTATTTTATATTTTTGCAGAGAGACTTCAGTCTCACTAGTATTTCCGCGTGGTCTTCGACGATTAGCTTGATACCTCAGCTACGATCTTGTGCCCTCGGCAGGATCTGATAGATAGTCAGGCTTCTCAGCCTTTTTCATTTATAGATGTCTGTACTCAGACATGATAGCTTCCGCTTGTGCTTGATTTGTATGCTCTGAATGTTGGGTCATGAGACCCATGTTTGTAATATCTCGCTCCTCGGAGCCTATTGAATAGATTACTTGAGTCGTAGAGTCATTTTGTGATGCCATGTTGTACTGCACATATCGAGCATATTGTGTGTATGTTATTGAAATGCTTGGTATGTGTGGGATCTGACCATCTAGTTGTTTATCTTTAGTAGCCTCTCTTACGGGGAAATGTCTCCTAGTGTTTCCATCGAGCCATGGTAGCTTGCTACTGCTCCGGAACACTTAGGCTGGCCGGCATGTGTCCTTCGTCGTTCCTGTGTCTGTCCCTTCGGGGAAATGTCACGCGGTGAATACCGGAGTCCTGTTAGCCCGCTACAGCCCGGTTCACCGGAGTCCTGCTAGCCCAGTGCTACAGCCTGGTTTCACTCGTTGATGACCGACACGTTCGATGCTGGGTCATGGATGCCTGTCCCTGTAAGTCTGTGCCGCTTTGGGTTTACGACTAGCCATGTCAGCCCGGGCTCCTTATCATATGGATGCTAGCGACACTGTCATATACGTGTGCCAAAAGGCGCAAACGGTCCCGGGCAAAGGTAAGGCGACACCCGTGGGAATACCGTGCGTGAGGCCGCAAAGTGATATGAGGTGTTACATGCTAGATCGATGTGGCATTGAGTCGGGGTCCTGACAACAGCCCACCTCCGCAACCCGAGGATCTGGAACGGTTCCTCGATCCGGCCTCCCAAGAGGATCCAGACATATTGGTGGAGCTGATTGATGGGGTATTTCACCAACTAAGCATCGATAATGCCTTGGTTGCCATTACGACCGATTACGCTGGAATACTTCCGGCCTCACAGGTAACTGAGACCGAAGCCCCAGTACTTTGATAATGACCCATCCGTGCTTATTTTTGATCACCGTATATCAATGGTGTTCCGCAGGGGGTGCCTTCGAGGCGGGAGGCCGAGCCTGCGGCGGCTAGCCAACAAGGGGCAGCACAGCCACGCAGGCTAAAAAGAAGTGCGGTCCGGATTGAAACGCCGCCGCAACGGTAAGGCGTGTCACCATATTCCCGGGATTGATTCCGGGAAGGTATGTTAACACTGGTGCTCCTTTCAGGAAAAAGAGCGCTCACCGGACTGTGTCTGGAGAGATGGCCAATCGAGCCTCCGCCAGCCAGGCTCCAACGTCGGGTCCGGAAGCGGAGGTGAACATGAGGCGTGCGTCGGATGCTCCTCCGAAAGAGGATGCCAACAGATTGTCCGCCACCAACTCCGAGGTGGAGAGTGCCATGAATCACAGGCACCGCCTGACAGTTCTTCGTGATGGATGTTTCTCCCAAGAGGCATTGAACGCCTTCAATTCGGGAGACGCGCACCTCCATGCCGCTCAAGATGGTCTAGCCAGAGCCACGGAGCAGTATGTAAAGGACATACGGGTGAGGAGATTTGACAGTTATATATGCCAGTAGCCTCCGAGACTTAAAATAGTTAGGAGAACTGATTTAAGGATCATTTGTTATGCAGGATCTTACGGAAAACAATACCCGACCGTCTCAGGAGCTTGAAGAGTGCAAGGCCCAGTTTGAGGCCGCACTAGCTGCCATTGGGGAGCCACAGAGACCCCCTCCGGTAATATATACTTCGAAAGATAAGTAGTTTGTGAAGTGTGGCGTGTGTATAAGTCTGACAATAATATTACAGATGGAGCCGGACTAGATCCGGACAAGCAACAACTCCTACGCCGGTTAAAGGCCGACGAGAATGTGCTTACAAGGGTGAGGCAAGAGAAAAATAATCTCCAAGATGCAAACACCCAGCTGGGTGAGGAACTAAAGGATGTTCGAGCCCAGCTGTCTGACTCCGTTAAGGAGAATCGACGGCTTCGTCGTGGCATTTATAGTAAGTGCTTGAGCGAACTTTTGAAAAGAAGAGTTCGGTGACGAAGTCGACTAACATAAATATGTCTGTAGGTATGCTCACAGGTCGTCCTACAGAGGAAATGCCCGGTTCAACGGGTGACCTACTTCCTGAGCTGCTGCAACTGCACGGACGAGTCCAGCAGGTGATGAGAGGCGTCGCCCATGCCTTGTGGCCATCCATCTCCCTACCCGAAGGCCTTGGAGAGCTTGCAGAGAGGCTTCAGGGAGCACGACGGCGCTTCCGGCTATGGAAGATATCGGCCTGCCGTCAAGGTGTCAGGGAGGCCTGGGCCATGGTGAAGACGCGGTCCATGAAGGCTGACCCAAACCACATGGCCGAGGTCAGACCTGTGGGGCCCAATGGGAAGGAGATCCCTGTGAGCTTAGTGTAAGGCCAAGTAGAGTTGGCTGCAAAGTATTCCCAGCGGGACTATAAACTAGACAACCTATTAGATGGTATTGAAGAGGAATGCAATCAGTCAATTTGACTATGTAGTTTAAAATGACATGTAAAATGCCTTCTAGCCGGATTATAGATCGTTTGTCGTAGCGGACCTTTTCGCTTCAACCTCGGGACCCGACAGTCCGGAGTGTGTCCGAATACCCTCGCGGTTATGTAAGAACTGGGGCATGCGTGGAGACCAGGCGTAGGGGTCATGAGTGCTTTATCAGACAAGTGCCCAACTAGTTATGTTATATTACATGGTTAGTAAGAAACATCTTCCAGGGAGAATAGTTCCGTTAGGGGTTCCTTTCCCTGGGAGGCATGCCCTAAAGTGCATGTCCGGACTGCGAAAAAAGCAGAAAAACATCTGGGGCAGATAAATGAATAAGTAAGAAATTGTCTTTTAGTTCACCGACCGAATATTCCCTTAAGAATGCTAGCTTTCGGCTTCACCCAGTCTGAGGTACATGTCCGGCTGACCCAGCGGTAACAATCGCAGAGGTGCTCCCTTTACCACCTAGCCGAACAATCGGGAACGTAGGGGTAAGCACAGGAGCCAGGCAACCCAGCTTGGCCAAAACTTAAGTCATATCGATGCATATAATGGTGAATAAAAGGTACATGCGGAAGTGTGACACATGTGTTGTGCATAAAGCCCGTATAAATAAGCTTCTGTTAAAGAAGCCCCCAGGTATACTGAGCGCGGATAACGCGTCAAGTGTGTGCGAACAGTGCGCAAACGAGCCTCCAACGGCTTCATCAAAAAGGAGGGAGAAGGAGAGAAATAAAAGACAGTTTAAAGTATAAAATATAGACGGAGGAAGGAGACGAACTCAGAGTCCGGCGCTAGGCGTAGAATCTTCGGAGACGGGCTGCATTCCATGGGTTCGGCTCAAGTCGGTTATCCGATGCGTTCCGCAGACGGTACGCTCCGCCGGCCAGGACTTGGTCGATGATGAAGGGACCCTCCCATTTGGGCTTGAGTTTGTCCTTTTTCTTGTCCGGCAGGCATAGAACTAATTCGCCAACATTGTAAGCTTTGGCCCTTACTTCTCTGCTTTGGTATCTTCGAGCCTGCTGTTGATAGAATGCGGAACGGGCTTTTGCCACGTCGTGCTCCTCCTCCAAGGCATCCAAACTGTCCTGCCGATCGAGCTCGGCTTCTCTTTCTTCGTACATGCGCACGCGAGGTGAGTCATGAATTATGTCGCAGGGCAAAACTGCCTCTGCACCGTACACCATAAAAAATGGTGTGAATCCGGTAGTGCGATTCATCATGGTCCGCAGCCCCCAGAGTACGGAGTCGAGCTCCTCTACCCAGTGCGTATTAGATTCCTTGAGGGACCGCACTAGTCTGGGTTTAATGCCGCTCATGATTAGACCATTTGCTCGCTCGACTTGACCGTTAGTTTGAGGGTGATAGACTGAAGCGTAGTCGAGCTTGATGCCCATGTTTTTGCACTAGAGTTTGACCTCGTCGGCCGTGAAGTTCGTGCCATTACCAGTGATGATGCTATGGGGGACGCCGTAACGGTGTACTACCCCTGATATGAAGTCTATCACCGGTCCGGATTCGGCCGTCTTAACAGGCTTTGCCTCTATCCATTTGGTGAATTTATCCACCATGACCAATAGGTATTTTTGCTTGTGGGTTCCTCCTTTAAGGGGTCCAACCATATCAAGCCCCCAGACCGCGAACGGCGAGGTGACGGGTATAGTTTTGAGGGCGGTAGGTGGCATGTGGCTTTGATTAGCAAAGAGCTGGCATCGGACGCATCATTGGACCAAGTCCTGAGCATCTGCCCGGGCCGTCGGCCAATAAAATCCTATACGGAAGGCCTTGCCTACAAGGGCCCGGGCTGCGGTGTGGTGCCCGCCGAGTCTGGCATGAATTTCAGCCAGAAGATTCCGCCCCTCCTCTTCGGAGATACACCTTTGAAGGACTCTGGTTGTGCTTTTCTTATAAAGCTCTCCCTCATGGACCTTATAGGCTTTAGATCGCCGCACTATGTAGCGGGCCTCGTTTTGGTCCTTGAGAAGTTCCTGCCTAGTTAGGTAGGCTAGGAATGGTTCTGTCCACGGGGCAATGACTGCCATTATTGTGTGGGCTGACGGTGTTATTTCGTTGGTAGAACCACCAACTATGTCAGAATGTTCGGTGTGGGGTAGTGTGGTTGGGTCCGGGATGTTATTTCTGGACTCTCCCTCCCATAATACGAATGGCTTGAAAAGCCTTTCTAGGAAGATGTTGAGAGGGACGGCATCGCGCTTTGCGCCAATGCGTGCCAACACGTCTGCTGCCTGGTTGTTCTCCCGGGATATATGGTGAAATTCGAGGCCCTCAAACCGAGCTGACATTTTTAGGACGGCGTTGTGATAAGCTGCCATTTTGGATACTTGGCATCAAAGTCTCCATTTATTTGGGATATTGCGAGGTTTGAATCCCCGCGGACCTCTAGGCGCTGAATGCCCATGGAGACTGCCATCCGAAGACCATGTAGAAGGGCCTCGTATTCAGCTGCGTTGTTGGAGTCCGTGTACATTATCTGAAGCACGTATTGGACTGTATCTCTAGTTGGGGACGTTAGAACAATGCCAGCCCCCAGGCTAGCCAACATTTTGGAGCCGTCGAAGTGCATGGTCTAGTTGGAATATGCGCCGTACTCTTTAGGGAGTTCGGCTTCAGTCCATTCGGCGACAAAGTTGGCCAAAACTTGCGACTTAATAGCTCGCCGTGGCTTGTAGGTTATGTCGAACGGGAGGAGCCCGATGGCCCATTTGGCAATCCGGCCCATTGCGTCGTGGTTGTTTATAATGTCACTAAGAGGTACTTCAGAGGCTACTGTTATCGAACACTCTTGGAAGTAGTGTCGCAGCTTCCGGGATGCCATGAACACCGCATATGCTATCTTTTGATAATGCGGGTACCGTGACTTGCATGGAGTTAGGACAGTGGACACGTAGTAAACTGGTTTTTGGAGAGGGAACTTGTGTCCGTCCGTTTCTCGTTCGACAACGAGCACCGCGCTTACAACTTGATGGGTTGCCGCGATGTATAATAGCATTGGTTCGCCCATGTTGGGCGCGGCCAGGACCGGATTTGTTGCCAATATGGCTTTGATTTCTTCGAGTCCGGCCGTGGCGGCATCCGTCCACTCGAAGTGTTCGGTGCGCCGCAGGAGGCGATAAAGGGGTAATGCCTTTTCTCCTAAGCGGGAGATAAAGCGGCTTAGAGCCGCCACGCATCCAGTCAATTTTTGTATTTGTTTGAGGTCTTTTGGGATATCCAATTGTGACAGAGCTCGGATCTTGGCTGGGTTTGCTTCAATTCCTCTACCGGATACAATGAAGCCCAAGAGCTTTCCGGCTGGTACGCCGAAAACGCATTTTTCCGGGTTGAGCTTAATGTCATATGCTCGGAGATTGTCGAATGTGAGCCTCAAGTCGTCTACTAGAGTTTCGACATGCTTGGATTTGACGACCACATCATCTACGTATGCCTCCACTGTTTTGCCGATCTGGTTTGCCAGACATGTCTGAATCATGCGCTGATATGTTGCGCCGGCGTTTTTGAGCCCGAAGGGCATTGTGTTGAAGCAGAATGGGCCGTATGGAGTGATGAATGCCGTTGCGGCTTGGTCTGGCTCTGCCATCTTAATTTGGTGGTAGCCGGAGTATGCGTCGAGGAAGCACAATGAATCGTGTCCTGCGGTAGCGTCGATAATTTGATCAATGCGGGGAAGGGGGAAGGGATCCTTTGGGCAAGCCTTGTTAAGGTCCTTGAAATCGACACACATGCGCCAAGATTTGTCCTTCTTTGGTACCATTACCAGGTTTGCTAGCCAGTCCGGATGTTTTATATCTCTAATGAATCCGGCCTCCAATAGTTTGGCTAGCTCCTCTCCCATGGCCTGTCTCTTAGGTTCAGAGAAACACCGAAGAGCTTGTTTGACTGGCTTGAATCCTTTTAGGATATTTAGGCTGTGCTCGGCCAGCCGGCGTGGGATTCCTGGCATGTCTGAAGGGTGCCAGGCAAAGATGTCCCAATTTTCGCGTAGGAATTCTCGTAGTGCGGCGTCTACATTAGGGTTTAATTGTGCCCCGATGGAGGCCGTTTTTGTAGGGTCCATTGGATGGACTTGGAATTTGACTATTTCGTCCGCCGGTTTAAAAGAGGTGGACTTGGATCTCTTATCGAGTATCACATCGTCCCTGTTCACCGTGGAGCGCAGCGCAGTGAGTTCCTCGGCCGCTAGGGCTTCGGATAGTGCCTCAAGGGCAAGTGCGGCTGTTTTATTTTTGGCGTGGAGTGCTATGTCCGGGTCACTAGCAAGAGTGATGATTCCGTTGGGTCTGGGCATTTTGAGCTTCATGTACCCATAATGGGGTATAGCTTGAAAAATTGTGAATGCCTCTCGCCCTAATAGAGCGTGGTATCCGCTGCTGAACGGGGCCACTTGGAATGCGACCTCCTCGGACCTGTAATTATCCGGCGTGCCGAACACCACATCCAGTGTGATTTTTCCTGTACAACATGCTTCCCGACTGGGGATTATTCCTCTAAAGGTTATGCTGCTTCGCTCAATGCGGCTCCAGTCTATTTCCATTTTTCGATGGGTTTCCTCGTAAATGAGGTTTAATCCGCTGCCGCCATCCATGAGTACCTTGGTAAGGTGAAAGCTGTCCACTATTGGACTGAGGACCAATGCGGCTGGTGCTTGGGCTGTCCAAAATTTAGGTTCGTCACTGGCGTTAAAGGTAATAGCCGTGTCACTCCATGGATTTATTATTGCTACCTGGTGGACTTCGGCAAGGCTGCAGAGTGTTCGTTTCCGCATATTATTTGATGCGAAAATTTTGAAGACTATTTATACCGTACTAGTATTGCTGGGCTGGTGCTCTGGAGCTAGAAGCTCTTCACCACTTTTGGCCACCTGCCTTAGTATCCAACATGCTCTAAGGCTATGAGTTGGCGTGGCACCCTCTGTACTATGAATTTTGCAGGGTCCATTGAGCCATCCCTCCAGTACGGTTCAATGCCCTTTAGTTTTTTTTTTGCTTTTTGGTATTTAACCCAGGTGCCTGGTAATGTGCACCCTTTTACTTTGGGCTAGGGTTGTGTTCAAGGCCGGATTATCCCAAAATTTGATTTTGGTTTTCCAGGCGCTCTCCATCGCACAGTACTTTCGTACTATGGACGCCAAGTCAGCAAAGCGTGGAATTTCATGACGACTTACGGCGTTGAGGATTCCTTCGTCCGTGCAATTAATGCAGAAGAATGAAATTGCGTCCTCTTCATGGCAGTCCTTTATCCTGTTCATGACCAGGAGGAATCTGGCCCAGTAATGATGTACTGTTTCAGTAGGCTCTTGCCGTATTTGGGATAGATCGCTTATGTTTGGGTGGGAGGGTGGAGTTAAATTCTAAACTCCGTCCGATCTAAGACTCAGGGGCCAAGAAGTTTCCGAACTTGGAAGCTTGGGTTCTTGGACGTTGTCCGATGAATCTAGTCCGCTGCCTGACTTTAAATTCAAGGCTTGAGTGGTGTTCTCCCCTTCGCGGGAATCCGGCATGGAGGGGTCAGGAATCCGGACATAGCTAGTCCTTAAGATAGAAGAAGGGTCGCCATATTGTTCCTCTACCACATCAACATGGTGGGTAGCCTGGGGAGAGTTAATCTCTCTCAGATCGGTTTTAGGCCCAATCTGGTCATAGTTTATAGCGACTCCCAGGGCAGCGATGCGATCCAAGAGCTCGTTTAAGGAAGAGAGCTCCATCAGATCTAACTGCTTGGCGAGTTCCGAGTTGACGTGAAGATTGCTTTTAATGTCCCGAGAAGTCATCGTCGGCGTGGCGGCCGAACAGGCGGTCATAAGAAAACCGCCTAGCCGGAGAGTTTGGCCGATGGCCAAAGCTCCTTCAGCAATGGTGCCGTCTTTAAAGACGGGACGAGGCATCCTTCCTGATGGCGACGGCACAGAGGAACTCTCAATGAAAGCACCAATGTCGGTGTCAAAACCGGCGGATCTCGGGTAGGGGGTCCCGAACTATGCGTCTAGGCGGATGGTAACAGGAGACAAGGGACACGATGTTTTTACCCAGGTTCGGGCCCTCTCGATGGAGGTAAAACCCTACTCCTGCTTGATTAATATTGATGATATGGGTAGTACAAGAGTAGATCTACCACGAGATCAAAGAGGCTAAACCCTAGAAGCTAGCCTATGGTATGATTGTTGTTCCTCCTATGGACTAAAACCCTTCGGTTTATATAGACACGTAGAGGGTTAGGGTTACGCAGAGTCGGTTACAATGATAGGAGATCTACATATCTGTATCGGCAAGCTTGCCTTCCACGCCAAGGAAAGTCCCATCCGGACACGGGACAAAGTCTTCAATCTTGTATCTTCAAAGTCCAGGAGTCCAGCCAACGATGATAGTTCGGCTATCCGGACACCCCCTAATCCGGGACTCCCTCAATGATCATCACACTTCTATTTACTTATAAATCAAAAGGAATAAAAATGACAACTCGATATCTGTAACAAAATATGACTCTATATGAATGCTCTGACAGATAATCTAGCGTAAGATGTATGAAAAATGTTGCACGGTGGCTGAGCCACAACTACTATGTTAGCTATATGATCATGCAATGCAATATGACAATGAATGCTCAAGTCATCAAACGGAAGCGGTGGAAGTTGCATGGCAATATATCTTGGAATGGCCATGGAAAAGCCATAATAGGTAGGTATGGTGGCTGTTTTGAGGAAGATATAATAAGGCTTATGTGTGATAGAGCATACATATCACGGGGTTTGGATGCACCCGCGAAGTTTGCACCGACTCTCGAGGTGAGAAAGGGCAATGTACGGTACCGTAGAGGCTTGCAAATTGTGGAAATGTAAGAGTGCTTATAATCCATGGACTCACATTAGTCATAAAGAACTCATATACTTATTGCAAAAGTTTATTAGCCCAAGAAGCAAAGTACTACTACGCATGCCCTTAGGGGGATAGATTGGTAGGAAAAGACCATCACTCGTCCCCGACCGCCACTCATAAGGAAGATAATCAAGGATAAATTGCCCTCCAACTTTCATAGCATAATGAGAGACTATACGTGCATGCTTCGGGAATCACAAACCTTAACAACAATATTCTTACTAACCACAACTGTTTACTAGTACTTCCCACATATTTCATCTCTATATCGCAAAACTATTGCAAGGAATCAAACATATCATATTTAGTGATCCATAAGTTTTATGTAGGATTTTGTGACTAACCATGCAAATGACCAATTCCATTTGACTCTCTAAATAGATATAAGTGAAGCATGAGGGTTCAATTATTTCTAAAAAATAACATGCTCTAACAAATATAAGTGAAGCATAAGAGCATTCTATGAACATCAGTTTTCTATGTGAAGAGAAACAGGCAATCCAAACTTCAAATGATATAAGTGAAGCACATGAAGCATTCTATAAAGCCATGCTCAAAAGATAAAAGTGAAGTGCAATGAGCATTCTATAAATCAACCATGGACTATCTCATACCAGCATGGTGCATAAAAGAAAAGTGAAAACTAAATGCAAAAGACGCTCCAAGATTTGCACATATCACATGAACAAAATGAATCCGAAAACATACCGATACTTGTTGAAGAAAGATGGGATGCCTTCCGGGGCATCCCCAAGATTAGATGCTTGAGTCTCCTTGAATATTTACTTGGGTTTCCTTGGGCATACCCAAGCTTGAGCTCTTGCCTCTCCTCCTTCTCCTCATATTGAGACCTCCTCGATCTTCGAACACTTCATCCACACAAAACTTAAACAAACTTTTAGTGGCGGGATTAGTGAAAATGGCAATGAAATCCCGTCATGTACTTCTGCAACATTATTGTATAATTATAAACAAACATTACCCACTGTATGCTATCACAATTCTATGGCCCCAAGTCAAGGAGGCTTCAACAAGAATTCAAACATACGCAAATAATGAAGCTATAACAACAATATGTGAAAACATGACAGTCTGTAAAGATTTGAACACCCACCATACTTATGTAATTCTTAAATTTATGAGAAAATTAGGAAAAATAAAATTTTTGTATAGAAAGATAGTGCAGAAAGTTTCAGAACCATTTGACGTTCCAGTAAAAATGTAAAATTGCGCACTACAGCCAAAGTTTCTGTTTTGCACCGCACAAACCAACAAGAAATCTACCCATCCTAAAGGCAAATCTTGGCACATTATTTTTATAATACAATGGAATTGTACAAGGGGATACTTATTTTTGTTTAAAATTTTCTGTAATTAAGATTCACAAAGTTTCTATGAGCATGAACAAAGTTCAAGGAGCTCCCCCACTTCAACAATGCTTGTCTCTCTCACTTTCACTTTCCTTTTTGAAAAGTTCTGGGTTCCCCTCTATATTTTTTTATTTTTAAACTTTATAAAAGCACTCAATAGAAATAAATGACTCTCTAAAACTTCCGGGTTGTCTCCCAGGCAGCGCTTTCTTTAAAGCCATTAAGCTAGGCATAAAGTGCTCAAGTAATGAATCCACCCGGATCCCAAGGTATATCAAAGCCAATTTTAATTGACAATGATTTGGCATTTAGTAGTGAGCACAAAGCAACATATATCAAGCAATGACAAAGTCTAACTCTCATGCTATGCATTAGCATGTCATACAAGAACAATTCATGCACATCAAGTAAAGGCCAATACATAGCATAAGTAGTTTCTTGCAACTTTTTCGTGTTGGAAACATAGAGAGGTGGAGATGTAGTTCCTCTCTCATAATAATTGCAAGTAGGATCAGCAAGCACATGCACATTACATTCATCAAAATTATCATGTGCAACGGTATAAGGCAACCCATCAATATAATCCTTAACAAATGCAAACTTCTACGATATAGTGTAGTTTGGAGAATTCAAAAAGGTAATAGGACTATCATGTGTGGGTGCAATAGCAAAAATTTCATGTTTAACATAAGGAACAATAGCAAGTTCATCTCCATAAGCATAATTTAAATTGGCATCTTGGCCACAAGCATAACAAGCATCAAGTTCATCAAAAAGGGATATTTCAAATGAATCAACGGGATCGTAGCAATTATCATAGCATTCATCCTTCGGTAAGAATGAAGGGACATTAAACAATGTATGAGTTGAAGAGTTACTATCATTAGAAGGTGGGCATGGGTAGCTAATCCGCTCTTCCTCCTTTTGTTCTTCGCTCTCCTCATCATATTTTTCATCCAATGAGCTCATAGTTCCATCAATTTCTTCTTCCATAGACTCCTGCAAAATATTAGTCTCTTCTTGGACAGCAAAGGAGTCCTCAATATATGGTTTAACATAGGCATTATAAGCATAATTATCATAACAATATTTAAGTATGGCAAGATTTTTAGATTTGTAAAGAGTAGCATCATACTTTTCAATCAAAGAAGCAATTTCATAAGCACCCTTAAAACCAAAAAAATCTTCAATTTGTTTGATATCGAAGTAATTATAAACACCTTTGGCATAAGAAGATACGATTCCATTATCAATAAACTCACATTGGTAGGGAAGGTGTTTCTTAGGGTCTTCAGAACAACAAGTAACATCATATAATTCACATAAATTCCAAGCATAGCATTGCATAGTATTAATTTCATGCTGTAAAATTTTCCCTTTTTCAGATAAATGGTGTCGCGCAAAACAAGCATGCTCATCTAATGACTTCCCCTCAACTAAGCTAGTTGGGTTTTTAGCATGATCACAAATGGATCAAAGATGATCCAAGTAGAAAGCTTCAGTAGGATGATGTATTTTGGGTGGTTCTTCAACCATTGGTTTAGTAGGTACAACTAATTAGTTTTGGTATTTTGCGTTTCCTACCCATAACTAGAGAAAGAAAACAAGAGCACAAAATAAAAATTACTTCGTGATAAAGCAAACAAGCACACACGAGAATATTAACCCCACACTATTTCTCCCCGGCAACGGCGCTAGAAAAAGGTCTTGATATCCCACAAGTATAGGGGATCGTTTGTAGCCTTCTTTGATAAATAAGAGTGTCGAACCCAACGAGGAGCTAAAGGCAGAACAAATATTCCCTCAAGTTCTATCGAAAACCGATACAACTCTATGCACACTTGACATTTGCTTTACCTAAAACAAGTATGAAACTATTTTGCAAGAATAAAACTTCGAGTACTTTGCGAGAATAAAACTATGAATAAATTGCGGGAAAGTAAACATAGATAGATTTTGTTAAAAAGAATGTCATTTGCCCCTAGGCAATCAATAACAAGTACCAGTAATCATTCTTGTAATTTTATTCGAGGGAGAGGCATGAGCTAACATACTTTCTCTACTTGGATCATATGCACTTATGATTGGAACTCTAGCAAGCATCCGAACTACTAAAGATCATTAAGGTCGTGAAACCCAACCATAGCATTAAGTATCAAGTCCTCTTTACTCCCATACGCCATGACCCACTTATCCACGTTTAGGCTGCTGTCACCCCCGCAACACTGACAATAAGCAAACCGTGAACATATTGCAACACCCTACAGCAGGGGCCCCTCAAGTTTGTGCGAGAATGGAGGGCACCATAGGACAACACCAAAATAAAATATACAATCATACCACCAAGATCACGATTAACCCATAGGACAACAAAAATCTACTCAAGCTTCATAGGATGCCAACACATCATTGAATAATAATATGAAGCATAAAGCACCATGTTCAAGTAGAGGGTACATTGGGTTGCGGGAGAGTGGACTGCTGAATATAGATGGGGGAAGGTGATGTTGTTGACGGTAGCAAGATTGTTGATGTAGATTACCGTCCTGATCGTTGCCTCGGCGGCACTTTGGCGCCACCGGAAGCGAGGGGGAGAGAGCCCCCCTCCTCCTTCTTCTTTGTTGGCCTCCCCCTAGATAGGAGGAGAGTTCCCTCTCTGGTCCTTGGTCTCCATGGCGGCGGAGGGGCATGAGCCCCTCCGAGATTGGATCTCCCTCTCTGTTCTCTTCTGTTTTGCGCTCCCCAGATCTGGCCGAAAACTGCCTATATTCCCAGAGATCCGTAACTCCGGTTGCGCTGATCTTTTTACACGATTTTTTCCCGATATAAGCTTCCTTGCACCCGAAGTACAGCTCCAACCTACATACGAGGTGAGCACAACTGACCAGCAACGCCAGGGGCCTGGGGCGAGCCCTGGTGTATTGTGGTACGTGTGGGCCTCCGTTTGCGGTGATTCTAACTCCCCAAAATCACAAATATTGCAAAATAATTCTCCGTAGAGTTGTATCATGTTTGTACTTTGTTTGATACGGATTTTCTGCGATACAAAGGCAGGCAACAAACATGAACTAGCACTGGGCACTGGATAAGTAATTTGTCCAAATAAATCATATAAAAAGTTGCCAAAAGTATGTAAAAGTTGAATAATATTGGCATGAAACAATAAAAAATTATAGATATGACGGAGACGTATCATTCGCCAATTGGGATTGTTAGATATGTTGATGTCTTGTGTGGGAAAATTAAATACCCTACTGATTTTCTTGTTCTTGGTTCCCCACAAGATGACTTTTGTCCCATTATATTTGGTAGACCCTTCTTGAATACTGTTAATGCTAATATAGAATGCGAAAGGGATATTGTTACTGTTGGTTTAGGGGATATGTCTCATAATTTGAATTTTGCTAAATTTCGTAGACAACCCCATGATAAAGAATTGCCTAGTAAAGATGAAATTATTGGTCTTGCTTCTATTGTCGTGCCTCCTGATGATCCTTTAGAACAATATTTGCTAGGCCATGAAAATGATATGTTTATGAATGAAAGAAGGGAAATTGATGAAGTATTCTTTAAGCAGGGACCTATTTTGAAACACAGCTTGCCTGTTGAAATCCTAGGGGATCCTCCTCCACCCAAGGGTGAACCCGTGTTTGAGCTTGAACAATTACCTGATACTTTGAAATATGCTTATCTGGATGAAAAGAAGATATATCTTGTTATTATTAGTGCTAACCTTTCAGAGCATGAAGAAGATAAATGATTGAAAACTCTGAAGAAGCACCGTGCTGCTATTGGATATACCCTTGATGATCTTAAGGGCATTAGTCCCACTCTATGCCAACACAAAATACAATTGGAGAAAGATACTAAACCAGTTGTTGATCATCAACAAAAATTAAATCCTAAGATGAAAGAAGTGCTAAGAAATAAAATACTAAAGCTTCTGGAGGCAGGTATAATTTATCCTGTTGCTGATAGTTAGTGGGTAAGTCCTGTCCATTGTGTCCCTAAGAAGGGAGGTATTACTGTTGTCCCTAATGATAAGGACGAATTGATCCCACAAAGAATTATTACAGGTTATAAATGGTAATTGATTTCTGCAAATTAAATACAGCTACTAGAAAGGATCATTACCCTCTACCTTTTATTGATCAAATGCTAGAAAGACTATCCAAACATACACATTTTTGCTTTCTAGATGGTTATTCTGGTTTCTCGCAAATTCCTGTGTCGAAAGAGGATCAGGAAAAGACCACTTTCACTTTCCCTTTCGGTACCTTTGCTTATAGACATATGCCTTTTGGTATCTGCAATGCACCTGCTACCTTTTAAAGATGTATGACTGCTATATTCTCTGACTTTTGCGAAAAGATAGTTGAGGTTTTCATGAATGATTTCTCTGTCTACGGAACTTCTTTTGATGATTGCTTAAGCAACCTTGATCGAGTTTTGCAGAGATGTGAAGAAACTAATCTTGTCTTCAATTGGGAGAAGTGCCACTTTATGGTTAATGAAGGTATTGTCTTGGGGCATAAAGTTTTGGAAAGAGGTATCGAAGTTGACAAAGCTAAATAGATGCTATTGAAAAGATGCCGTATCCTAAAGACATCAAAGGTATAAGAAGTTTTCTTGGTCATGCTGGTTTTTATAGGAGGTTTATTAAAGACTTCTCTAAAATTTCTAGGCCTCTGACTAATCTCTTACAAAAAGATGCCGCTTTTGTTTTTTGATGATGATTGTGTAGAAGCATTTGAAATACTTAAGAAAGCCTTGATTTCTCCACCTATTGTTCAGCCACCTGATTGGAATTTACCCTTTGAAATTATGTGTGATGATAGTGATTATGCTGTAGGTGCTGTTCTTGGACAAAATGTTGATAAGAAATTAAATGTTATCCAATATGCTAGTAAAACTCTAGACAGTGCCTAGAGAAATTATGCTACTACTTAAAAAGAATTTTTAGCAGTTGTGTTCGCTTGTGATAAGTTCAGACCTTATTTTGTTGATTCCAAAGTAACTGTTCACATTGATCATGCTGCTATTAAATATCTTATGGAAAAGAAAGATGCTAAACCTAGACTCATTAGATGGGTTCTCTTGCTACAAGAATTTTATTTGCATATTATTGATAGAAAGGGAGTTGAGAACCCCGTTGCAGACAACTTGTCTAGGTTAGAAAATGTTCTTCATGACCCACTACCTATTGATGATAGCTTTCTTGATGAACAATTAGCTACCATAAATGCTTCTCATACTACTCCATGGTATGTTGCTTATGCTAATTACATAGTTGCTAAATTTATACCACCTAGTTTCACATACCAGCAAAAAAAGGTTTTTTCTATGATTTAAGACATTACTTTTGGGATACCCACACCTTTATAAAGAAGGAGTATATGGTGTTATTAGACATTGTGTACCTGAGCATGAACAGGAACATATCCTATGCAAGTGTCACTCCGAGGCTTACGGAGGACACCACACTGGAGATAGAACTGCACATAAGGTATTGCAATCTGGTTTTTATTGGCCTACTCTCTTCAAAGATGCCCGTAAGTTTGTCTTGTCTTGCAATGAATGTCAAAGAATTGGTAATATTGGTAGACGTCAAGAAACGCCTATGAATTATTCACTTGTTATTGAACCATTCGACGTTTGGGACTTTGATTATATGGGACCTTTTCCTTCCTCTAATGGGTATACACATATTTTAGTTGTTGTTGATTCGTTACTAAGTGGGTAGAAGCTATTCCAACTAGTAGTGTCGATCATAACACTTCTATTAAGATGCTTAAAGAAGTTCTTTTTCTGAGGTTTGGAGTCCCTAGATATTTAATGACTAATGGTGGTTCACATTTTATTCATGGTGCTTTTCGTAAAATGCTTGCTAAGTATGATGTTAATCATAGAATTGCATCTCCATACTACCCTTAGTCTAGTGGCCAAGTAGAATTGAGTAGTAGAGAGATTAAATTGATCTTCCAAAAGACTGTTAATAGATCTAGAAATAATTGGTCAAAGAAACTTGATGATGCATTATGGGCCTATAGAACTGCATATAAAAATCCTATGGGTATGTCTCCGTATAAAATGGTTTATGGAAAATCATGTCACTTACCTCTCGAACCAGAACATAAGGCATATTGGACCATCAAAGAGCTCAATTACAATTTCAAACTTGCCGGTGAGAAGAGGCTTTGACATTATCTCACTTGATGAATGGAAAACCCAGGCCTATGAGAAAGCCAAATTGTGTAAGAAAAAATTTAAAAGATGGCATGACAAGAGGATAAAAAAGCGCAAGTTTAATGTAGGTGATTATGTTTTGCTATACAACTCTCATTTAAGTTTTTTTGCAGGTAAACTTCTCTCTAAATGGGAAGGCCCTTACGTCATCGAGGAGGTCTATCGCTCTGTTGCCATAAAAATCAACAACGTCGAAGGCTCAAATCCGAAGGTGGTGAATGGTCAAAGAATCAAACATTATATCTCAGGTAATCCCATAAATGTTGAAACCAATGTTATTGACACCGTAACCCCGGAGGAGTACATAAGGGACAATTTCCAGAACATTTCAGACTCCGAAGAGGAATAGGTATGTGGTACGGTAAGTAAACGGACTCCAAAACTGCACAAATAGCTTTTTTTGTTTTGGAATATTTAAAAAAATAGGAAAATTAAAAGTAGTCTGAAAGAGACACGAGGCATCCACAAGGGTGGAGGGCGTGCCCTACCCCTGGGCGCGCCCCTGCCTCGTGGACACCTCATGTGCCCTCCGGACACCGTTTTCTTGCACGATACTTCTTATGGTCACTAAAAATTCATTATATAATCTCCCGAAGGTTTTGACCAACGTACCCCGCAAAACCCTCTGCTTTTGTTTCGAGCTGTTTTTCTAACTGATCTAGATCACCATGACGTCTCCAAGCACCCCCAAGGACAAGTTTTTCGAGAAGGTCATCAACCCTTACCTCGCAAAGGTGCTACAACACCCTCAAACCATTGAGATGTGTGAGGGGGTGCTGCACATCCATGATGTTGAGGGACCAAGGAGGACCGGAAGTGTGGAGACAAGACTCGAAATAATGGAGCAACAAGGTTTCAAGTGCCAAGGGATGGTGGAGCGCAGACTCAATGCCAACCACATGATGATCACGGAGTTCATCAACAACCACAAGCTGGATGCCAAGAACATTGGGGAGACCATCTTCAAGCTTCACGAGAAAATCGATCACCTCCAAGCCTAGATCTACGACCTGCAAAACCAAAACTGTGAGTATGAATATAGATTCAAGAGGATGAGTTTGGCTGCAGATTTGAGGATCCCAGAGACTCGATCGTCCTTCTATGATGGTGAGCCTATTCCTTGGAAGATGGACTACAAGCCAACATCATCAACAACTCCATCATCACCACCTCCGAAGAAAGAGACATAAATACGTGGGTATGGGGACTCCCCTTGGCAACTGCCAAGCTTGGGGGAGGTGCCCCGGTATTGTATCACCATCACACTTCTATCTTTACTGATTTTCTTACTTTGATCCTTTTGGTTTTATCTTGATCTAGTAGAATTTTAGTTTATCTAGCTTTGAGTTTTATTTTGATCCCTATCTATGTAATCGAGTCCGTGAGCTATATATAATAAATATTAGTTTTGAGTTGAGGGCTTTGCTATCTTGCTATGATCTTGAGGGAATATTGATCTTATGGAGAGTAATGACTTCACATATAAAGAGTATGATGAATAAAAGTTGTTGAGAGTTGACAAACATACACTACAAAAAAAAGACACATCCGTGACATTTTGGGCCAAACGAATTTTTTTCTGTCATACTTATGACACTTCTATGATGATAATTGTGACAAAACCCGGTATCATCATAGATGTGGTGGGCTCCTACTTCTATTAAAAAAAATCATGACAGAAAATGGGCTTTTGGTCCTGGGCGAGCCGGAGACGCAGCTGCATGACATTCTTTGGGCCGTCCATGATGGAAAAAACCGTGGTAGAAGCGAGGGCGAGGAAAATATCAGGGTGTTCCCAATTACAGTGGGTGGGCCTGGGCCGAGCGATGCACAGAGGTTTGTGCGTTTCTCTTGCACACGCATGCGTGTGGGTGCGAGGCGTTGGGCTCTAACTGAACCCGAGCGAGTCGTTCGACTACTGAACCCGAGCGATTGCGCTACAGGCTACGCGTTAGTGAACCCGAGCGATTGATTGATGGCTGTTAACTGAACCAGATCGAGCGATTCCTTCGCTACTACTGCTAACTGAAGCTGATCGATGCTGCCTCTGGATGAATAGTGAGTATTCTTGGGGGGTTTGGATGAACAGTTCTCGGTGGGGGTTGGATGAACAGGACCCCGTGGTGTTGCCATTGGATGAATAGGACCTTGATCGATTGAGCCGGTTGGGCATCGATGAACAGGAGCCCGTGGAGGGCTGGATGAACAGGAGCCTGTGGAGGGAAGGTCGAACAGTAGCCGGTGGAGGGCTGGTTGGACAGTAGCCGGTGGAGGGCTGGATGAAGAGTAGCCCGTGGAGGGGTGGTTGAAGAGGACCCCGTGGCGAGGGCTGGTTGAATAGTAGCCGGCGGAGGAGCGCGCGGTAGAGGCCGGATGAACAGGAGCCCGTGGATGAACATTCGCAGGTGGAGGCTGGAGGAGGTTGACGGTGGATGAACAGTAGCCCGTGGAGGCTGGAGGAGGTCGATGTTGGAAATGAACAATACCCCGTGGAGTCCCGTTTTGCGGTATGCCACACCCCTCCCGATGAACAAGACCCCTATTTCGACCGTAGCACTCCAACACAAGTCCATTTCCTCTGTTTTCGGTACGCCACACCCCTCCCGATCAATAGGACCCCGTTTTGACCATAGGAGGTGCAACAGAAGTTTGTTTCCTCTGTTTTGTGGTACGCCAGACCCCTCCCAATGAACAGGATCCCGTTCCAAATGTGGCCGGTCGAACACAAGGTCATTTCCTCCATTCTGCGGTACGCCCGGCCTCGTTTCCATCGTCTGTTCCGTCCAAGCCCTCCCGATGAACACAACGACGCATTCCGTTCGGACCCAACCATTGGCTCCCCATGAACACGATGATGACACAGTTTTTTCGTCCCGACCCAGCCATGTACACGAGCCCTGGCCGTACGTATGCACGAGTAGGCATTAGAGACCCCGCCTGTATGTACGTACGTGACTGTATTTACTTTCTTGCACCCTGGCCGATGTACGTACGTGTACATGCTATGTGCGCGCCTCTACTATGACACGTGCATGCCTCTACATCGACCAGTATGTACACGTTCGCGACCAGAATGACAACGCTACATACGCTTCGACCAGGTGGGTCCCGACTGTCAAGCACTTCCTTGCGTGCAAAGATGTAACTGGTGGGTCCCAGTGAAGGAAATATGCCCTAGAGGCAATAATAAAGTTATTATTTATTTCCTTATATCATGATAAATGTTTATTATTCATGCTAGAATTTTATTAACCGGAAACATAATACATGTGTGAATATATAGACAAACAGAGTGTCACTAGTATGCCTCTACTTGACTAGCTTGTTAATCAAAGATGGTTATGTTTCCTAACCATAGACAAAGAGTTGTTATTTGATCAACGGGATCACATCATTAGTTGAATGATCTGATTGACATGACCCATTTTGTTAGCTTAGCACCCGATCGTTTAGTATGTTGCTATTGCTTTCTTCATGACTTATACATGTTCCTATGACTATGAGATTATGCAACTCCCGTTTACCGGAGGAACACTTTGTGTGCCACCAAACGTCACAACGTAACTGGGTGATTATAAAGGTGCTCTATAGGTGTCTCCGAAGGTACTTGTTGGGTTGGCGTATTTCGAGATTAGGATTTGTCACTCCGAATGTCGGAGAGGTATCTCTGGGCCCTCTCGGTAATGCACATCACTTAAGCCTTGCAAGCATTGCAACTAATGAGTTAGTTGTGGGATGATGTATTACGGAACGAGTAAAGAGACTTGCCGGTAACGAGATTGAAATAGGTATTGAATACCGACGATCGAATCACAGGCAAGTAACATACCGATGACAAAGGGAATAACGTATGTTGTTATGCAGTCTGACCGATAAAGATCTTCGTAGAATATGTAGGAACCAATATGGGCATCCATGTCCCGCTATTGGTTATTGACCGGAGACGTATCTCGGTCATGTCTACATTGTTCTCGAACCGTAGGGTCCGCACGCTTAAAGTTACGATGACAGTTTCTTTATGAGTTTATGTATTTTGATGAACCGAAGGTTGTTCGGAGTCCCGGATGTGATCACGGACATGAAGAGGAGTCTCGAAATGGTCGAGACATAAAGGTCGATATATTGGAAGCCTATATTTGGACATCGGTATCGTTCCGGGTGAAATCGGCATTTTACCGGAGTACCGGGAGGTTACCGGAACCCCCCGGGGGGTTATTGGGCCTACATGGGCCTCGAGGGAGAAGAGGGAAGGAGGCAGGAGGTGGCCGCGCGCCCCTCCCCTTCCTAGTCCGAATAGGACAAGGGAAGGGGGGCGGCGCCCCCCCTTTCCTTCCCCTCTTCCTCCTCTTTCCCCCCTCCTCCTTCTCCAACTAGGAAAGAAAGGGAGTCCTACTCCCGGTGGGAGTAGGACTCCCCCTTGGCGTGCCCCTCCTTGGCCGGCCGCCCCCTCCCCTTGGCTCCTTTATATACGGGGGCGGGGGGCACCCCATGGACACACAAGTTGATCTTCGTGATCGTTCCTTAGCCGTGTGCGGTGCCCCCCTCCATGATATTACACCTTGGTCATATTGTAGCGGTGCTTAGGCAAAGCCCTGCGACGGTTGAACATCAAGATCGTCACCACGCCGTCGTGCTGACGGAACTCCTCCCCGAAGTTTTGCTGGATCGGAGCTCGGGGTGCATCATCGAGCTGTACGTGTGTCAAGAACTTGGAGGTGCCGGAGTAACGGTGCTTGGATCGGTTGGACCGGGAAGACGTACGACTACTTCCTCTACGTTGCGTCAACGCTTCCACTTCGGTCTACGAGGGTACATAGACAACACTCTCCTCTCTCGTTGCTATGCATCACCATGATCTTGCGTGTGCGTAGGATTTTTTTTGAAATTACTACGTTCCCCAACAGTGGTATCAGAGCCAGGTTTTTATGCGTTGATGTTATATGCACGAGTAGAACACAAGTGAGTTGTGGGCGATACAAGTCATACTGCTTACCAGCATGTCATACTTTGGTTCGGCGGTATTGTTGGATGAAGCGGCCCGGACCGACATTACGCGTACGCTTACACGAGACTGGTTTTACCGCCATGCTTTGCACACAGGTGACTAGCGGGTGTCAGTTTCTCCAACTTTAGTTGAACCGAGTGTGGCTACGCCCGGTCCTTGTGAAGGTTAAAACAGCACCAACTTGACGAACTATCGTTGTGGTTTTGATGCGTAGGTAAGAACGGTTCTTGCTCAACCCATAGCAGCCACGTAAAACTTGCAACAACAAAGTAGAGGACGTCTAACTTGTTTTTGCAGGGCATGTTGTGATGTGATATGGCCAAGGCATGATGCTATATTTTATTGTATGAGATGATCATGTTTTGTAACCGAAGTTATCGGCAACTGGCAGGAGCCATATGGTTGTCGCTTTATTGTATGAAATGCAAACGCCGTGTAATTGCTTTACTTTATCACTAAGCGGTAGCGATAGTCGTAGAAGCAATAGATGGCGTAAACGACAACGATGCTATGATGGAGATCAAGGTGTCGCGCCAGTGACGATGGTGATCATGATGGTGCTTCGGAGATGGAGATCACAAGCACAAGATGATGATGACCATATCATATCACTTATATTGATTGCATGTGATGTTTATCCTTTATGCATCATATCTTGCTTTGATTGACGGTAGCATTTTAAGATGATCTCTCACTAAAAATTATCAAGAAGTGTTCTCCCTGAGTATGCACCGTTGCCAAAGTTTGTCGTGCCCAGACACCACATGATGATCGGGTGTGATAAGCTCTACGTCCATCTACAATGGGTGCAAGCCAGTTTTGCACACGCGGAATACTCAGGTTAAACTTGACGAGCCTAGCATATGCAGACATGGCCTCGGAACACGGAGACCGAAAGGTCGAGCGTGAATCATATAGAAGATATGATCAACATAAGATGTTCACCATTGAAAACTACTCCATCTCACGTGATGATCGGTTATGATTTAGTTGATTTGGATCACGTGATCACTTAGATGACTAGAGAGATGTCTGTCTAAGTGGGAGTTCTTAAGTAATATGATTAATTGAACTTAAATTTATCATGAAGTTAGTCCTGGTAGTATTAGCATATCTATGTTGTAGATCAATAGCTCGCGTTGTTGCTTCCCTATGTTTTTTTTGATATGTTCCTAGAGAAAAATGTGTTGAAAGATGTTAGTAGCAATGATGCAGATTGGATCCGTGATCTGAGGTTTATCCTCATTGCTGCACAGAAGAATTATGTCCTTGATGCACCGCTAGGTGACAGACCTATTGCAGGAGCAGATGCAAGCGTTATGAACGTTTGGCTAGCTCAATATGATGACTACTTGATAGTTTAAGTGCACCATGCTTAACGGCTTAGAATCGGGACTTCAAAGACGTTTTGAACGTCATGGACCATATGAGATGTTCCAGGAGTTGAAGTTAATATTTCAAGCAAATACCTGAGTTGAGAGATATGAAGTCTCCAACAAGTTCTATAGCTAAAAGATGGAGGAGAATCGCTCAACTAGTGAGCATGTGCTCAGATTGTCTGGGTACTACAATCGCTTGAATCAAGTGGGAGTTAATCTTCCAGATAAGATAGTGATTGACAGAATTCTCTAGTCACCATCACCAAGTTAGTAGAACTTCGTGATGAACTATAGTATGCAAGGGATGATGAAAATGATTCCCGAGTTTTTTCATGATGATGAAATCGATGAAGGTAGAAATCAAGAAAGAACATCAAGTATTGATGGTTAACAAGACCACTAGTTTCAAGAAAAGGGCAAAGGGATAGAAGGGAACTTCAAGAAGAACGGCAAGCAAGTTGCTGCTCAAGTGAAGAAGCCCAAGTCTGGACCTAAGCCTGAGACTAAGTGCTTCTACTACAAAGGGACTGGTCACTAGAAGCAGAACTACCCCAAGTATTTGGCGGATAAGAAGGATGGCAAAGTGAACAAAGGTATATTTGATATACATGTTATTGATGTGTACTTCACTAGTGTTTATAGCAAGCCCTCGGTATTTGGTACTGGTTCAGTTGCTAAGAGTAGTAACTCGAAACGGGAGTTGCAGAATAAACAGAAACTAGTTAAGGGTAAAGTGACGATGTGTGTTGAAAGTAGTTTCAAGATTAATATGATCATCATCGCACACTCCCTATACTTTCGGGATTAGTGTTGAACCTAAATAAATTTTATTTGGTGTTTGCGTTGAGCATGAATATGATTTGATCGTGTTTATTGCAATACCGTTATTCATTGAAGTAAGAGAATAAACTGTTGTTCTGTTTACATGAATAAAACCTTATATGGTTACACACCCAATGAAAATGGTTCATTGGATCTCGATCGTAGTGATACACAAATTCATAATATTGAAACCAAAAAGATGCAAAGTTAATAATGATAGTGCAACTTATTTCTGGCACTGCCGTTTAGGTCATATTGGTGTAAAGCACATGAAGAAACTCCATGCTGATGGGATTTTGGAATCACTTGATTATGAATCACTTGATGCTTGCGAACCATGCCTCATGGGCAAGATGACAAAGACTCCGTTCTCCGGAACAGAGGAGTGAGCAACTGACTTATTGGAAATAATACATACTGATGTATGCGATCCGATGAGTGTTAAGGCTCGCGGCGGGTATCGTTATTTTCTGACCTTCACAGATGATTTGAGCAGATATGGGTATATCTACTTAATGAAACATAAGTCTGAAATATTTGAAAAGTTCAAAGAATTTCAGAGTGAAGTGGAAAATGATCGTGACAAGAAAATAAGGTTTCTACAATCTGATCGCGGAGACAAATATTTGAGTTACGAGTTTGGTGTTCAGTTAAAACAACGTGAAATAGTTTCACAAATTCGTGCCACCTGGAACACCACATCATAATGGTGTGTCCGAACGTCATAACCGTACTTTATAGGATATAGTACAATCTATGATGTTTCTTACTGATTTACCACTATCGTTTTGGGGTCATGCATTAAAGGCAGCTGCATTCACGTTAAAAAGGGCACCATCTAAATCCGTTGAGACGTCACAATCTGAACTGTGGTTTGGCAAGAAACCAAAGTTGTCGTTTCTTAAAGTTTGGGGTTGTGATGCTTATATGAAAAAATTTCATCCTGATAAGCTCAAACCCAAATCGGAGAAATATGTCTTCATAGGATGCCCAAAGGAGACTGTTGGGTACACCTTCTATCACTGATCCGAAGGCAAGACATTCGTTGCTAAGAATGGATCCTTTCTAGAGAAGGAGTTTCTCTCGAAAGAAGTGAGTGGGAGGAAAGTTGAAACTTGATAAGGTAATTGTACCTTCTCCCTTATTGGAAAGTAGTTCATCACATAAATCTGTTCCTGTGACTACTACACCAATTAGTGAGGAAGCTAATGATGATGATCATGTAACTTCAGATCAAGTTACTACCGAATCTCGTAGGTAAACCAGAGTGAGATCCGCACCAGAGTGGTACGATAAACCTGTTCTAGAAGTCATGTTACTAGACCATGACGAACTTGCAAACTATGAGGAAGCAATGATGAGCCCAGATTCCGCGAAATGGTTTGAGGCCATGAAATCTGAGATAGAATCCATATATGAGAACAAAGTATGGACTTTGGTGGACTTGCTCGGTGATCGGCAAGCCATTAAGAATAAATGGATCTTCAAGAGGAAGACAGACGCTGATAGTAGTGTTACTATCTACAAAGCTAGAATTGTCGCAAAAAGGTTTTCGACAAGTTCAAGGTGTTGACTACGATGAGAGTTTCTCAATCGTATCTATGCTTAAGTTTGTCCAAATCATGTTAGCAATTGCCGCATTTTATGAAATCTGGCAAATGGATAAAGAAAACTGCATTCCTTAATCAATTTATTAAAGAAGAGTTGTATATGATGCAACCAGAAGGTTTTGTCAATCATAAAGGTGCTAACAAAATATGCAAGCTCTAGCGATCCATCTATGGACTGGTGCAAGCATCTCAGAGTTGGAATATATGCTTTGATAAGTTGATCAAAGCATATAGTTTTATACAGACTTGCGGTGAAGCCTGTATTTACAAGAAAGTGAGTGGGAGCACTACAGCATTTCTGATAAGTATATGTGAATGACATATTGTTGATCGGAAATAATGTAGAATTATTCTGCAAAGCATAAAGGAGTGTTTGAAAGGAGTTTTTCAAAGAAAAACCTCGATGAAGCTGTTTACATATTGAGCATCAAGATCTATAGAGATAGATCAAGACGCTTGATAAGTTTTTCTTTCAATAGTACATATCTTGACAAGATTTTGAAGTAGTTCAAAATGGAACAGTCAAAGAAAGAGTTCTTGCCTGTGTTACAAGGTGTGAAATTGAGTAAGACTCAAAACCCGACCACGGCAGAAGATAGAAAGAGAATGAAAGTCATTCCCTGTGCCTTGGCCATAGGTTCTATAAAGTAAGCCATGCTGTGTACCAGATCTATTGTATACCCTACACTGAGTTTGGCAAGGGAGTACAATAGTGATCTAGGAGTAGATCACTGGACAACGGTCAAAATTATCCTTAGTGAAATAAGGATATGTTTCTCGATTATGGAAGTGACAAAAGGTTCGTCATAAAGGGTTACGTCGATGCAAGTTTTGACACCGATCTGGATGACTCTAAGTCTCGATCTAGATACATATTGAAAGTGGGAGCGATTAGCTAGAGTAGCTCCGTGCAGAGCATTGTAGACATAGAAAATTGCAAAATACATAACGGATCTGAATGTGAAAGACCCGTTGACTAAGATTCTCTCACAAGCAAAACATGATCACACCTTAGTACTCTTTGGGTGTTAATCACATAGTGATGTGAACTAGATTACTGAATCTAGTAAACCCTTTGGGTGTTGGTCACATGGCGATGTGAACTATGGGTGTTAATCACATGATGATGTGAACTATCGATGTTAATCACATGGTGATGTGATCTAGATTATTGACTCTAGTGCAAGTGGGAGACTGAAGGAAATATGCCCTAGAGGCAATAATAAAGTTATTATTTATTTCCTTATATCATGATAAATGTTTATTATTCATGCTAGAATTGTATTAACCGGAAACATAATACATGTGTGAATATATAGACAAACAGAGTGTCACTAGTATGCCTCTACTTGACTAGCTTGTTAATCAAAGATGGTTATGTTTCCTAACCATAGACAAAGAGTTATTATTTGATCAACGGGATCACATCATTAGTTGAATGATCTGATTGACATGACCCATTCCGTTAGCTTAGCACCCGATCGTTTAGTATGTTGCTATTGCTTTCTTCATGACTTATACATGTTCCTATGACTATGAGATTATGCAACTCCCGTTCACCGCAGGAACACTTTGTGTGCCACCAAACGTCACAACGTAACTGGGTGATTATAAAGGTTCTCTACAGGTGTCTCCGAAGGTACTTGTTGGGTTGGCGTATTTCGAGATTAGGATTTGTCACTCCGAATGTTGGAGAGGTATCTCTGGGCCCTCTCGGTGATGCACATCACTTAAGCCTTGCAAGCATTGCAACTAATGAGTTAGTTGCGGGATGATGTATTACAGGACGAGTAAAGAGACTTGCCAGTAACGAGATTGAACTAGGTATTGAATACCGACGATCGAATCTCGGGCAAGTAACATACCGATGACAAAGGGAACAACGTATGTTGTTATGCGGTCTGACCGATAAAGATCTTCGTAGAATATGTAGGAACAAGTATGGGCATCCAGGTCCCGCTATTGGTTATTGACCGGAGACGTATCTCGGTCATGTCTACATTGTTCTCGAACCGTAGGGTCCGCACGCTTAAAGCTACGATGACAGTTTCTTTATGAGTTTATGTATTTTGATGTACCGAAGGTTGTTCGGAGTCCCGGATGTGATCACGGACATGACGAGGAGTCTCGAAATGGTCGAGACATAAAGATCGATATATTGGAAGCCTATATGTCAGGACCCCGACTCGATGTCACATCGATCTAGCTGGTAACACCTCATATCACTTTGCGGCCTCACGCACGGTATCCCCACGGGTGTCGTCTTACCTTTTCCCGGGACCGTTTGCGCCTTTTGGCTCACGTATATGATAGTGTCGCTAGCATCCATATGATAAAGAGCCCGGGCTGACATGACTAGTCGTAAACCCAAAGTGGCACAGACTTACAGGGACAGGCATCCATGACCCAGCTTCGAACGTGTCGGTCATCAGCAAGTGGGTCCGGGCTGTAGCACTGGGCTAGCAGGACTCCGGTAAACCGGGCTGTAGCGGGCTAACAGGACTCCGGTACTCAAAGCGTGACATTTCCCCGAAGGGACAGACACAGGAACGAAGAAGGACACATGCCGGCCAGCCTAAGTGTTCCAGAGCAGTAGCAAGCTACCATGGCTCAGCGGTAACACTAGGAGACATTTCCCGGTAAGAGAGGCTACTAAAGATAAACAACTAGATAGTCAGATCCCACACATACCAAGCATTTCAATCATACACACAATATGCTCGATATGTGCGAATACAACGAAGCATCACAACATGACTCTACGACACAAGTACTTTATTTAAGGCTCAGCGAGCCATACATAACATACACAAATATACGGGTCTCACGACCCCACATACAAGTCATACAGTCATACAAACCAGCAGCGGAAGTAACTTGTCTGAGTACAGACAACTAGTAAAATAAAAGAGGCTTGGAAAGCCTAGCTATACTACGTGGTCCTTCACAAGCTCAGGGTCACCACCTGGGTCTTTAGCCTACTCGTTGATGTCAACGTCTACATAGAACCCATCAGAAGGGGTTGCAGCGTCTTCTGTAAAATGTAGATTATAGCAACATGAGTACAAAGGTACTCAGCAAGACTTACATCAGATCCTACATACATGTATAGTATCAAGAAGGGTTGGTGGAGTTATTGCAGCAAGCCAGCTTTGACTCTTGGCTAGGCTATCCTACGATACTCCAAGTTGAAATAGTTTTGCGCACACGAGTCCACTACTCACCACTTCAATACACTACCGAGGATCCACCTCCGTCTTCCTACGGAAAAGCCATCCTCGGCACTCACACTTATCTTGAGGCTTTTAGTAGTTTCCATTTACTTGTCTATGAACTGTATAGGCAACCAAGTAGTCCTTTACCGCGGACGCGGCTATTCGAATAGATCATGTTAACCCTGCAGGGGTGTACTTCTTCATACATGTTTCCACCACTTAGCGTCTGCACACGACATGTGCTCGGCAGACTTAAAGCGAAAGCCGACGTGGGTGTAGACCACGACCTACCTAAACACTTAAGCCTCTAGTCCAGGTTTATCGCCTATTCAGGTTCCATCCGCAGGGAGTCCGGCCGAGGTTTCCCATACGGCCCCGAACGATGTGAACAGGGTTCCCGAGATACCTAACGGGTATTCGGTACACCGTGCCACGTACCTACCGCATCACAGCCCACCCCTACGGTCAGCGCTGTCCACGGCCTCCAGTAGGCTACAAACACCAGAAACTACTTGCAACTCCTGGACAGAGAGCTAGGGTGAATAAGAAGTCGAGCGGGGTCATATTTCAGGGCCCAATGTATGGTAGTAGCTGATTCTTAAATCACACATACAGATCTCAGTGCTTAAGGTCGGCTTCAATGAAACAACCCACCATGTACTCCTACATGGCCTCTCATCGATACCTTTACCAAATCGTGTTCACCACACCACTCTCATTACCGACGTAATCATTTCACTCTAGCCCATCACCCAGATGAACCAGACCTGACACGACTCTAAGCATAGCAGGCATAGCAAGGTAGGAACAACACATACATATGGCTCAATCAACTCCTACACATGCTAGTGGGTTTCATCTAGTTACTGTGGCAATGACAGGTCATGCAGAGGAAATGGGTTCAACTACCGTAGCACACAGCAGTTTGAATCGCGTTGTCTTAATGCAGTAAAAGAGAGCAGGAGCGAGAACATGGGATTGTATCGATATGATCAAAAGGTTGGTTGCTTGCCTGATGGTTCGTTGCACGGATACGGTTCTTCGTTAGGGTAATCACGGTACTCCTCGGGAACAGATCCTGTCGCAAAGGACACCGATACACAAACATCACCAAACAATATGCAACAATATGATGCATGCATGAAACATGGCAATATGAGTGTGTTGGGCTAATGCAACTAAAACCAGATGTGTTTGAACAAATTTGAATCAAGGATTCAAATTTCAAATTCAATATGGCCTTTTAAAGTGCTTTTTCTTGTTCTGCTTAAAACATCAAATTAACTTGTTTGATCATGCATGAAAATAGTACAGATGGATAGATTGGATTTTTCTGATCATTTTTCATATATAATTTGTCCAATTTGGAGTTACAGGATAAAAGTTATGAATTTTTGAAGTTTAAATAATATTCTGGAATTTCCTGATTTAATTTAAATCCAGAAATTCAATTACTGCGTCAGCCTGACGTCAGTGTGACGTCAGCAGGTCAACGGAACTGGTCCAGGTCAAACCTGACAGTGGGTCCCGCATGTCAGGGTGATTAATTTAATTAAAACTTAGTTAAAACTAATCCTGTTTAATTAGCAGGGCTGGGCCCCACCTGTCATTGACTCAGGGAAGTCAACCAGGGCCCACCCGTGGTCAAAGTCAGTGTCGGCTGCCGGCGTTTAGTCGCCGGCGAGCCCGACGCGGCGGCGGGAGTGGTTTTGGCCATTTCGGCCACCAAATGGACCGCGGAGGCCACCGGAGTGGAGCTGAGGACAACCCGCAGCTCTTGGCGGAGTCCGTTGGGGTCGGGGTGGCCGGAGTCGACGCCGGCGACGACTTTGGCAGCCACCGAGGTTCGGTCGGAGGTGAACTTGGTGCTAGAGGGTTCGGTGAGGCTCGTGGAGTGGCTAGCTAGGTGCTGTGGAACGCGGTGAGCAAGATGGACACCATCTTGTGGCCGGAGGATGACCGGGAGCACGTCGACGAAGAGGTCCACGGCGGTGGGTGCGGTTGAGCTCCGGGAGGTTGCTACACGGCTCGGGAGCAAGAACGGAAGGGAGGGGAAGATGGCTAAGCTCACAGTGAGTGCGACGGAGTCCTTGGTGCGGCCGGAGATGGACCGGAGCGACGACGGCGTTGAAGGGGATCTCCGGCGACGGTGAGCTCGGGCGAGGTCGGTGCGGTGGTCTCGGGCGTTGCGAGCGCTCGGGGCTCGGCTGCTCGATGAAGTGGACAGCGGCGGAGCTCCTGGACACGGTGAGACGGCGTGGAGACGACGGGGAGCACGGCTACGACGGTGGTGCGGCGATGGTGGCGTCGGCCATGGCTGGGGCGTGCGAGGGGGAGGAGCTGGAGAGGAGAGGGGGTGTCTGGGGGATTCGGGGGAGAGAGGGAGGCTGATCCACGTCGTCACCTGGCGAGGGGAGCGGCGAGGCGGCGAGCAGGTGCGTGGCGCACGCCGCGGTCGCCGTCGGGCACCTGCCTGCCTGCCTGGCCGGCAAGCAGCTCGCTGGAGCGGTGCTGGGCTGGGCCGGCAGGTGGGCTGGCTAGTGGGCCTGCGGTGGCGCCAGGTAGGGTTTTCCCTTTTTTTTCTATTTCTGTTTTATTTAATATATCTGCAACTTTGTTGAATTAAATAAAATACCTAGACAACTCCAAAAATCACCAAACTACTCCTGGTCCATAGTTGGATTATTTCCAACATGAAACATTTTAGTTTGGAGATATTTGAGCATTTAAATATTTTATATAATTTTAAATAATTTTAAATGCCCAAATTCAAATAGTTATGATTTAATTCAAAAACCCTAGGATGGCCTAGGAAAATGTGCACCACTTTTGGAGAGGTTCTGAACCAAGACAAAAATGATGGGCATTTTAGAAGGGCATTTCAGGTTCATTGAAAATTATTTTAGTAAACCCTAGTTGGTTTCAGAGGGGACTGGGGGTTCTGTCATCCCCATTTCAAGTTTCTGCTGAAAGAGTAAACATGGTGCAACACTCTAATGCATGACTAGCTAGGGTGTGACACTATATTTGGACATCGGAATCGTTCCGGGTGAAATCGGCCTTTTACCGGAGTACCGGGAGGTTACCGGAACCCCCCGGGGGGTTATTGGGCCTACATGGGCCTCGAGGGAGAAGAGGGAAGGAGGCAGGAGGTGGTCGCGCGCCCCTCCCCTTCCTAGTCCGAATAGGACAAGGGAAGGGGGGCGGCGCCCCCCCTTTCCTTCCCCTCTTCCTCCTCTTTCCCCCTCCTCCTCCAACTAGGAAAGAAAGGGAGTCCTACTCCCGGTGGGAGTAGGACTCCCCCTTGGCGTGCCCCTCCTTGGCCGGCCGCACCCTCCCCTTGGCTCCTTTATATACGGGGGCGGGGGGCACCCCATGGACACACAAGTTGATCTTCGTGATCGTTCCTTAGCCGTGTGCGGTGCCCCCCTCCACGATATTACACCTCGATCATATTGTAGCGGTGCTTAAGCGAAGCCCTGCGACGGTTGAACATCAAGATCGTCACCACGCCGTCGTGCTGATGGAACTCCTCCCCGAAGTTTTGCTGGATCGGAGCTCGGGGTGCGTCATCGAGGTGTACGTGTGTCAAGAACTCGGAGGTGCCGGAGTAACGGTGCTTGGATCGGTTGGACCGGGAAGACGTACGACTACTTCCTCTACGTTGCGTCAATGCTTCCGCTTCGGTCTACGAGGGTACATAGACAACACTCTCCTCTCTTGTTGCTATGCATCACCATGATCTTGCGTGTGCGTAGGAATTTTTTTGAAATTACTACGTTCCCCAACACCCAGCAGTCAGGGGGCGAATCATTTTTTTGCCCCTAATATGGACGCACTTCCTTGCATGCGAAGATGTAGCTGGTAGGTCCCAGCAGTAAGGGGGGAATGTTTTATTGCGAAATATGATTGCCTGTCCACTGGGTCCCTGCTGTCAGGTGGAGGAATCTTTATTTTCCGCGTAATAAGGAGGCACGTCCTTACTGCGGCCATGGACCCAGCTGTCAGCCTCTCCACCTATAGTACTCTTCCCAGGAAGTCGGTCATTGACCACATTTACCATGCCGCACCGAGAGCACCAAGGCGGTGCACGATGGTGAGGCCTAGGAAGGGGACGACGCGGAGCCTGGGGAAGATGCGGCAGTGGATGCCCACACGGAGAGGAGTACGAGGGTTAACTGGTTCGGCTGCGGTGTGAGGCTGCCGTCGCTGCAGAATAACAGGGGGTGTGGGTGAGTAGAGGGATGGCCTGGCCAGCGGTGGGAGTAGTAGGGGGCGGTGAGGCCTCCACGGCATCACAGCTGGCCACAGGAGGTAGGAGGACGCGGCACGACCGACGCTGGTTTGGGCGGCTGGAGCAAGAAGACCATTGGTTGAAGAACCACTACAGCCGTTGGATGAACATTGTATGGTAACTGGAGCTAGAATCGTTCATATTGACTAAGTTGACAAAGCCCTCCGTCCCCGTAAACTTGGTAGGCCCACAAGTCAACCTCCCACTATGCTCGGTAATAAGGAGGCACTTCCTTGCATGCAAAGATATAGCTGGTGGGTCCGACCTGTCAGCCGGGGGCACGTTTTTTTCGTGAAATACAGAGGCCCTTCCAGTGGGTCCTAGATGTCAGGTACATGAATCATTATTTTGCGTGTAACAAGGAGGCATTTCCTTGTGTGCTGCCATGGACCCAGCTGTCAGCCTCTCCACGTACAGTCCACGTCCGATGTATGTTGTTCGTTGACCATGTTGACCAGGCCACGTTGTGAGCACCATGGCGGTGGATGACGGCGAGGCCTAGGAAGGGAATGACACGGAGCCGGGGAAGACTCGGCAATGGTTGCCCATTTGGTGGGGAGTACGAGGGTTTACTGGTCCGGCTGCCATCGCTGGAAAATAATAGGAGGTGTGGGTGAGTAGAGGAATGGGATGGCCAGCAATGGAGTAGGGTGGGGCGGTGCGGCCTGTGCGGCAGCACAGCCGGCCACGGGAGGCGGGAGCAGGCAGTCCCACCGGCGCTGGTTTGGGAGGCTGGAGCAAGAAGATCAGATATTGAAGAAGCAGCACAGCCGTTGGATTTACATCCAACGGTCACTGCTGCTAGAATCGTTTGTGGACTAAGTTGACAAAGCCTTTCGTACACGTCAACCTAGTAGACCCACAAGTCAGCCTCCAAATCTGTCCCAAACAGCATACAACCCGAAATTTCTAGCCAGATTCAAATTAATTTTAAAACTAAATATACCTTAATTTAAATTCAATGAAATTTTACCAGCACAAAAACAATGAAATTTAAAATATCAAAATCCGAAAGAAAAAAGTATTTTGGAACTAATTGCCTGTTTGCTGTATTTTTTTCACTTTACATCCCATTTATTATTACTTATAGTCCATTTCTTATTACTTATAGCCCATTTTCCGGGCAAAATGCATCCCTCCTCGTCTTGAAAGATTTCCGGCCCAGCAGGGCGTAGAAAAGTAGTAGGCCTATGTTGGTTATTCTGCAAAAAACAAAATAGCTAGCTAGCCATTTTTAGAAAGGAAAAAAACAAACTGGGCAGGTCATGTGCTAAACATATGAAATAAAAGCCTGGGCTAGACGGGCCACAACTCTCGCACAACCCAGTTGATACCCTTCTCCATCCCGAAAAAACAAAATTACTGCGCGCGCTCCTAGGTCCTTACTATCATCCTCACCATGTACAGTCATCTCCTTATTCCTCTCGGTTGTTGACCATGTTGACAGCACCGGAGGGCGGCGCGGCAGCGAGCGAACTAAGGCGGAGGATAATGGTGAGGCCTCGGACGGGAATGAACAGGAGTCGGGGAAGATGCATAGAGTTTTAGGGTGCGATGTGGCCATGATGCGTGCGCGGCAGCACAACCAGCCGTGGGAGGCGGGAGCAGGCGGTCCCGCCGGTGCTGGTTTGACTTTGGTGGCTCGAGGAAGAAGAGACTGAAGAAACACAACAGACATTGAATGTTAATCCAATGGTCAAGGTTGGCACAATTGTTTGTTGACTAAGCCGACACCAAGTAGCATACTTTTTTATATATATGAAGAAAAGAAAATCTGGGCTCGTTCACCTGATAACACTCCTAAAACTGCGACTATTCGATCTTGTGTCGCAACTAAAACTGCAAGAAAAATGTGTTCGTCTGTCGTCCTCCTCCCACAGAACGTTCGCCACATAAGTGACTAGCACCCTTGGTTTCCAACCGAGATGTCTTGGGTTTGAGTCCCAGGAACTCTCAATTTTGTCCTCCTTCATTACTCGCAAAAAAGAAAGAAAATCAAACACTTGAGAAGGTGTACAGAACAAGCTAGTGTACCAGTAAAGAGACGTTGCTGAGTTTTAGAAAAAAGAGAGACGTGCTCCTGTAGCTAGTTCGAATCCAAACCTAGACTATGACTATATATGGTGCTATGCTACTCTGCAAGTAATGAAATTGACATATCCAACGTTCGCTTCTCCTCTTCTCTACATACTCTATCTAGCATCAAAAGGTCTGGCCGCAACAACCATGTCTGTTGGCTGCTCTGTCCACCTGCTCTTCAGCAGGCTACAACCAGATATGTGCCAAGTCGCCACCCGTACCATCGCCTATGGGTCTCATCACACCCCCGCCGGCACATGCACCGCAGCCGGTTGCTCATCGCAACCCGCTGCCATTGGTGTGGTGCCACTACTACAAATCACGCAGAGTCATCTGTCGCGTCTCAACCACAATCCTCAACCCTGGCCGAGTCTTCTACAAATGCCCGAATCATGGGGTAATAATATGTTTAAGTGTTGTTCTTATGCTTTTAGTTGCTGATTTTTTTAATAGTTTGGTTGATGATCTTCCAATTTGATTCATGTAGAAAAGGGAATATTAGTGTGATTTGTATTTCGTGGAAGTTGCTGATGTGGGGGAATGCAACTACGCTGATTATTTGGTTAGCTGAGTAATCCCAATACCAGCAGGTTGGGGTGTTGGACAAGTAACTGAAGGAACTGGAGAAGAGGAAGATGCAGAGCAGAAGGTTAAAGATGCAGTAACTCTGATCATGGCCAAGCAATAGCTGCTGAACGGCCTTGACAACATTGAGGAGATGAAAGAGCTTGTGAAGATAATGGGCAAAATCGATGTGCTCTGTAGGATGATTGTATCTTTATTTGCAGTGTATGTAGCACTCGTGATGTATTCAGTGGCTATGACATGAGCACTTTGTTGAAACTAGTAATGAATGAAACTTGTGTAGCAGGTTGGGCCCTTTTGTGAACATCTAATGATGTCCATTAATGGAAATCAGGGGGTATCCCCTTTTGCTCATAAATAAATAAATACCAGAGGCCCTTTTGGTAATAAATAAATAAATTAGCAGAGGCCTTGTCGGGTCAGCTTTGTTCTCATTCGAAGACGTCGAGCAGATTGCAGTCCAACATCAAACTATGTCATCAAATTCAAGTTTCACAGCCAAATATGAGTACAACTAAACAACAATGTCATCATGTTTTAGTCGTCATACAATCACCAAACACAAATCAGCATACATAACAAGTGATGTTCTCATAGCAAAATACTAAACAACACATTCATCAGGTTTCAGTTGTCATAGCAAACACAATTTCACATAGTAGATAAAAAACATCTTCTGATAGGCAAATACGACAAAAGCAATCTAGTCATCATCCGCAGCAGCAGCGTCAACATCTTCGCCATGTGTATCAGTCTGAATCGTAATTCCCCACAGTGTCATCTTCTTCTTCATCCTCAACGTCCTTGAATGTTGGCTTCTTCTTGATCAACTCTTGTACGTCCACAACACGACAAAAACAATCTAGTCATCATCCGCAGCAGCAGCAGCAACATCTTGGCCATGTGTATCAGTTTGAATCGTAATTCCCCATAGTGTCATCTTCTTCTTCATCCTCAACGTCCTTGAATGTTGGCTTCTTCTTGATCAACTCTTGTACGTCCACAACACGACAGTCAATCTTTTCGCCGGCATCATTGATGTGATGGTTCTCAAAGATTTTAGGAACATCTGTGTTATCTTCTACATCAGGAGCAGTGTAAGCATCATCTTGTTGTGCAACTTCATTAAACGAATTCCTCTGCTCAAACCTTTGCAATACTCTCCAGTCATTGCTACGTGCAAATGTGTCTTCCAAGAAAAATATCTATGTTGCTTGATTTGCCAAAATAAAAGGCTCGTTGGTCTGGTACACCGCCTTGACGTTGATGGATTTGAAATAATCATCAGCTTTGGGATTTGCAATCCTGGAAAACAAGTTATACCAACGACACCACAACAGAACCACACACAGATGATCCTCGAAACTGGAGATATACTACAACTGGACAATGTCTGTTATGTTAGCATACATTCCAGTTGTCTCTTTGTCGTACGTATCTGTGGTCATGATGGCATTGTTTTGTGTCTTCTAGCCTTCGTCGCATGCAAGGGTGTTGTAGTGCACATCTCCAACAACGCAATATTCATAATGTCTTACCCGAGTATCAGGACCCATTGCTAGTGAGTAAAGGGCATCATCGACTGCTTGCCCATCCCCCCACATCTTCTTAACCTATGGTTAGAAAATAGACAAGCTGATCATCTTATGTACTCAATATATTAAAAAACTGACAGTTCAATTCAAAAGCGTACATAGCTCTTGAACCATTTCGCAAATCCTGCCATAACCAGTTTGTCAATGTTTCTTGGATTTAGCGGCAGTAACTCCTTTTTTGTAGATGCTGCGCAACATAGTGATCACGTCAAACATCTAAATATCTAAGAATGTGCTGCAAGTTTAGTAGATTACAATGTATAAGCTGCAGTAGTTAGCACTTACTTGATATAAGGTAGTATCTCAAGACAGTTATTCAACACTTACCAAACCATTTTGTCCAAATCTTTATGATTGTCATCTTGTCGCCTCTTCCTTGTAACTCGAACAGAATAATCAAAAACATTGAGCCCAGGATTGTCTTCACCCACCTCTTTGCTAAGTTGATCAGCTGTTTCAATGTATTTTGAGCAGAATGTCAACGCTTCTGTTGCAATGCAATGGAACCCTCAGGTCTAGCTCTGTTCAGAACATAGCCCTTGAAAGTGCCTAGCCGCCTTCCAAGAGGGTACATCCAGCCATACGGTACTGGACCTCTAAGTAGTGCCTCATCAGGTAGATGAATAGCCAAATGCACCATCACATCAAAGAAGGCTGGAGGATATATCTTCTCAAGGTCGCATAGGATAGTTGGTATCTTGTGTCTAAGACGCTCCAAAGCATCTATCCTGGTATTTCTACTGCAGAGTTCCCTGAAGAATTGTCCCAACTCTGCAACTACTCTGTATAAGTCAAGGAGGCCCAATCCTCTAAGGATAATAGGTAAAACCCTTTGAAGTAGGACGTGGCAGTCATGAGTTTCAAACCCTTGTACCTTGTTTCCATCTGCATTGACTCTCCTTTTAGGGTTGGAAGCAAATCCATGTGGGAATCTCACACGTGACAGGACCTCGCAGAATTATTTTCTTTTTACCTTGTCCAATACGTACACAGCTAGTGCCATATCCCATTGTTTAGCTTCATCTTGCACCTGCAAATCCTGTCTGATACCCAGGTGTGTTAAATCAATCCTAGATTTTAAGGTATCTTTCGTCTTGCCTTCAATATTAAGAAGTGTGCCGATAATGTTGTCACATATATTTTTCTTGATGTGCATCACATCAAGATTATGCCGCAGACCCAAATCTTTCCAATACTCCAAGTCCCACAAAGTGGACCTGCAGGTAAACAATAATCTCTCTTCTACCCTGCCATGCTTCCTTTTCCTGCTACCATTACCAAGATGGTTTCCTGGTGTAATATGCCTGACCTTCTCTAATTCCACTTGCAACTCATCGGCGGTGAGCCTCTTTGGCGCATTACGGTTTTCATGCTTTGCATTGAACACATGTCTTCGGTATTTTCTAGGATGCGGCTTGTCCTTGGCAAGGAAACAACAGTGTCCAATATAACAGATCTTGCTAAGTATTGCGTATGACAGCGGATTGCTATCACGGCGAACACATGCATTGTAACCATGTGTCATTCTCCCTGACATAGCCAAAGCCAGATAATCATGGATGCACCAAATTATAACAACACACAGAAAGAAATCAAAATCAAAATCCTTTCCAGGACTCGAGTGAGAACACCCCTCCATAGCTGTTGAAGTTCCTCCACAAGAGGCTCCATGAATAAATCAAAATCCTTTCCAGGACTTTTTGGACCTGGGATGAGCAAGGACATCATGTAGTTTGATTCTTTGGTGCAGACATTTGGAGGCATGTTGTAAGGGATAACAAGCACTAGCCACATGCTATATGTGGCTCTCTGGTGGCCAAATGGGTTAAATCCATCTGAAGCTAAGCCAAGTCTAATGTTTCTCGAGTCAGCAGCAAACTTTTTGTGTTTATAATTGAAGTTGTTCCACTCACTATCATGAGATGGATGGCTCATTACATTCTAATCTCTGTACTCCAGGTTCCTAGAATGCCACAATACATCCTCTCTTGTTTCAGCATCATGAAACAACCTCCGCAATCTTGGTATAATTGGAAAATGTCTCAGAACATTATGAGGAATCCTCTTCATAGCATCACCATCTTTCCATCTTCATGATTTGCATTTCGAGCATTCACTTAAGTTGGCATAATACTCCCGGAACAGAATACAATTATTCTTACAAACATGGATAATATCATATCCAAATCCAACTGCAAGAAGGAAATTCTTCATTTTACTGTAGGTGTGTGGCAGCTCAGGTGCATTTGGGAAAGATTTACGGAAAGCAGCCAACATCGCATCGAATGATTTTTTGGTCATCCGCTCAGATGTCTTCACCTGAAGAAAGGTGACCATAGCTGAGAATACTGACAGCTTATTTCCTGGGGTGACAACCACGTTGCATTGTTCCAACATGCAGGCCCACCGTTTTTCTTCTGCACGTGAAAGTTCACGAAATGCACGAGCATTTCGTAGCATTGTTTCAATGTTGGTCAAACTCACTGGCTCCGCCACCACCACCTGCTCCCCCTCTTCCACCTGAGCATCAGGCAGATCAGGATGGTGATCTGCTGCTTCCACATAGTCAATAACATTGACGTTCATAGTTTCACCATGATGAACCCACCTAGTATATGTGACTGACATACCATACAAGTGTAGATGATTTTGCACAGTTGACTGGGGTCTTGTAACTAAATTCATACAACTGCTACACAGGCAGAGCACATCTGATTTCGGACCACCGTACTCAGCTCTGATAAAGTTCATGAAGTTTTCAACCCCCTCGACATATGCAGCGGAGAATCTTCGAGTAGAAGTTATCCAAGTCATGTCCATCTGTTAGACGTACACATTAGTTATTCTACTAGATATTACAGGAAAAACATATATGCTTTTTTATGAAGTCCAGAAAAAAAATACCTAGGTCGATGTTTAAAGCCATGGCAAGATATTTGGATGAGCAGATCTAAGTAACAAAATATATGTAAAGCTAATTCAACAAACAAATTTGAGTGCTAAATTATGGCAGGCTATTTTAGCAGTCAATGAGGCCGAGCACACAGCCATCAAACTATCGAAGGCCATCGCAGCAACAAAGATCGAGTATAAAACAGTGTAGAGCTATTTCACCTAACAGATTGGCTACTAGACCATGGCAATCTACGTCACAGTAAATATATGGCAAGATATTTTAGCAACTAATCGGCCTTGGCATGCCATCTCAGCTAAGCAGATTGAGTGCAGAACAGGGCAAGGAAGCTTCTTAAGCAGAGCATATTGACTGTAAACTACTTCGGAAAACCGTGAGATTAACAGCGTCTATCAGCTAACATTCAGCGCTACACCGACATGCACGGGGCCTTAGTCTAGAAGCGTGTATCGTGGGAGAAGCTGACCGCCGTGCGTCTCCACACGAACGTCGCCAGCGGTGGCGACGCTGACCGCCGTGCGCCTCCACAAGAACGTCGCCGACGGTGGCAGCATGGCTAGAGGACGGTAGTCTACGAGAGCATACTGTGGGAGCGAGAGGATCGCTGTGCATCCCCTCGACGGACCGCGGCACCGACGTATCAGTGTGGCGGGAGGGCGGCTTTGGCGGAGTGAATGGAGTGGAGGGGGGCGGGGGAGGGGGGTTTGGGGAATATTATTGGCTAGTTGGTCGTAGGGCAATTGAATTTAGGATTTGGGGAGAATTTTTTTTGGGGGAGGGGAGGATTTTCACGCGGTGGGCTGGGGGAGTTTGGCCCATGGTCGGTTTCTCCAAGTGCAGTTCCACGTGTTAGTGAAGAGGCAAGCCGAAGCGCATTCCATTTGCGTGAGCCGTGTGCAGGACCGAATGTGTGTGGGGTGCAATGCGACCGTGACAGGGGTGCTGTGAGTGTACCGCCTTTTTTCCTTTTAAACTAGGGACATTCACATTTGTGCCCCTAACTCGAACCCACTACTCAAATTTACCCGTAACTTTTTGATATGCTCAAATTTGCCCCTAAAAAGCATTTTAAGTCACAGGAATGCCCTTCCAGCTGGTCAAACTTGTTTGACCAAAACTTTGAAAATTCATAACAAATTCATATGAACTTAAAAGAATGCAAAATAAGATATCAAAATGCTCATAAAAACAACACCTATATGCACATGTCATTTACGTTCATGACAAAAGCACTCTTTAAAGATCTTTAGGGTTTATAACATTAAAAAACAATTTAGGATGAATTCAAATAAATGCACATGTAGGTGAGGAACGTAAATGACATGCGCGTATAGGTGATGTTTTTATGAACATTTTGATATCTTATTTGCATTTTTCTAACTTCGTATGAATTTCTTATGAATTTTCAAAGTTTTGGTCAAACAACTTTGACCAGATGGAAGGGCATTCCTACGACTTAAATTCTTTTTAGGGGCAAATTTGAGCACATAAAAAATTTAGGGGTAAATCTGAGACTGGGCGCAAATTAGGGGCATAAATGTAAATGTCCCTTTAAACTAGGGGCTTTGCCCCCTAAAAAAACTTGGTGCTTTGTGCGATCCATCGATACTAGTACTAGTAATCCAGTAATCCTGACTAAAACGGCGCGGCCTGGTCTTTTCCAGCGCGATATGCTGGGAGGTTGGTTTACGTGGTTTTTTTGGATGAGTAATGCTACACCTACGTAATCCCAGTTACACGTAATGTGACACGTGTGAGCTGTTGATTGTAGATTGGGGGGAGGGAGGGGCCCACCACCATGAAAATTAGGGGAGGAGAGAGAGAGACAATTTACATTAACCCTTTCATAGGTTCCCGTAGATGTAGAAAGATGTGAAATGTGTGAATGTGTAGTGGACGTACTATTGGAGTGCCTAAGATAAATTGTGTATGTATAGACCCTATGTGTTTATTTACTTCGCATGTTAGCTTTGTCTCGGTTCAATAAAAAGTAGAGTTGGTGATGATGGTGTGCATGTCATCCTGCAATATAGGCCATCCGATCTATATCTAACGGATAGGAAGGAAACTATGACAATTTACCCGCACTCCTCTCCACGTTTGCAGATAAGGCCTTACCTCGTTCATCCTTTTCTCCCACAAGATTTTGATGTTCCATGCAATGCACGGGCATCTTGCTATTACTCCTACAATATACTATATTATTGTGAAAGTTCATATACACCAGTCGAGATTAATGCAAACACGGCAGATTTTCATTACATTTCGAACTTTTATAGGACAGAAAAATAAAAGAAACCCGACCCTAAACCTATTTTATGGCGGCGATCGGCGTCCTCCATCTGCGATCTCTATGTATGGGGGCGGGGTTCAAGACCCGTGAAGTGAAGGTGCGGTCTCCGGCGAGGAAGAGTAGAACACGGGATACAAACCGACCAGTTGGCACACCATGGCCTACCGCCTCCCATGCCCTACAGCCTCCCATGCCCTACTCATCCTCGGAGGAGTCCCCAACCTCGGCGGTGCCGAATGTTGGATGGCGGCAAGTAGGATGCGTGGCTGATGGTGCTCCCGTCGTCGGCCGCCAGCATGGCCACCGCTTGTGCGGTCACGTCTGCTTCCAGCTATGCTGCTATTGCGTCGCGAGAGGTGACTTGACCGAGGGCGGCAAACTCGAGCTTCATCCCCGAAGACAAGCTCTCTCGCAGAGCATTCGCGCTTGCGGTCATGGCGGATGTGGTGCCAGGTAGGAGGACGATGCGCTATGGTGTGGAGGTTAGCTGGGCGTTGCCGCTTTAAGTAGCGCATTCCGGTGAAGCCAAGCGTCCGGGTGCGTCATTAAGTCACCGGGGTTGGTTCCTCGGGCACCGAGCCTCTTAACAATGGCATACGAACGGACGACATGAATGCGGGCAGTTGGCGCCGGCTGGGAATGCACCATGCGACGGTGCGAGGGACGAGGGTTTTGTGTGTGCCAGGGTAGTCAGCTACGGCCGTGGCAACGTTGGAGATGCCCTTTGCTCACATGCGATCCCCGCATGTCATTGAAAAAGCAAGACCTGGCATGGTCTCATGTCCTGGGGATGCAGTTGGCCACGCTACACCACTCCGTGGATGCATTGCAGCGCCCCATGTATCCTCGACGAGCCGGGTGTTGGGGTGTGTTTGGCTTGTGGCCAAAGTGCACCTTACCAAAATTTTGGTCATGACCCAAAGATTGGTCTTTGTTTGGACGGTTGCCATTTTTTTGGCATGCCAATGAACTCTAGCCAACTCTAGTTCATTTTTCTTGCCAATGTCGGCCAAATCATGGGCAACCAAAACCACAACCAAAATTTTGGCTAGCCAATGCTTTGATGGGGCAACCTTGGGCACAAACCAAACAAACCCTTCATCTGCTGGTCGTGCCACAACGCTAATGCCACCCTCGGCACATTGAAACTTACCGTGTCCAGCAAAGATGAGCGTCTCGCTCATCGTAGTCGCCGTGTCCAGAGGCGGTGCTGGAGCTACGCCATGTTGCTGGCCCCCATGACCCACATGAACGGTTGCCGGTCGCGAGGAGGTCGTGGGCCAGCTCCTCCATTGGACTAGTTTGTGCTACATTGTCCTGACAAGTGTGCCCCACATGTCAGTTTCCCTGTTTTCCAGGCCATATTCGAGCGTCAGTGCTCCGTGTTGCACATTAGGCCTTTCAATATGTAGGCTAAGCGAGACAACTTATTGTTTATTTGAGCCATTCAAGTATAATCATGTGGCATTTGCTTATTTCTCATTCCTCTCCAACCCTCTTATCCATCGATCATGCCGCCCTCCGGTCGAGATCCATCCTCCCGCATGCCTCATTTGAACATTCCGCCGAGTATCATTCACATGTGGGCCTAGACCATGCTTGTATTTCCAATGTTGTAATTTGTCTGACATGCATACAAACAAATAGTTCATTTAAAGTTTCACTTTGCCTCCACTACATGTCGCTTCACGTCTTAGTTTTGACATCCCATTCGGTTCATGCCCCGACACATGTTGACAAGACCGATTGATGTTGAGAGATCAATTGCGTGTCGTGCAAGGAGATAAAGGTTTGGTCTGTTTCTATGATAGAAATGATCCGTGCACGTGGGGAGGGGGGGTTCTGTGGGGGTCAGAGGGAGTATATTGTATGTTCATAAGCGAAACGAACGTATTGTACCCACCCTAGTCCTCTTTCAATCGATCTCCGGACCCCAAGATGAAATTAAGAGAGAACGAGTGGGGGCATGTGTGATACCTAAGGCTGATTCAAAATTTTGAACCGGTGATCATAACATCCGCAAATCATATATAAAGGGTATTCAATGTTCGTTTTGTTGTTGAACATACAATATACTCCCTCTGATCGTTTCTAGTTTACATATAAGTTTTATGTGTAGTCAAAGTATCTCTACTTTGATCAAACTTACAGAAAAAAGTATCAACAGTCAACAATGCCCAATCAATATTGTTAGATTCGTACGTACTCCTAGATTTGTACTTGAGATGGTTTCTGATTTGTTTTCAACCACGTGAATGTGCTTGTTCTCGCGCATGCTCTTCCTACTAGGATATCGCCATGTATAGCTAGTCCAATAGTAACTTTTTAAGCTCCCTGTCCCACTAGTGGAGTACTGACAACATCTGTGCTAGAGTATGCAGTGCTCATAGTAGTACTCCCTCCTTCCATTTATATAGGGCCTATGTGGAGGAGAGAGATGTGAAAAAGTAAGGGGAGTGAGCTCTCATGTAAGAGCCTAGCTATATACGCATTCTTAGTTAAATACATTAAATATGAAGAAAGAGATAGAGAGGAGATGGAAAAAGTACTAATACAATGGCCATCCTTATATATTTTTTTGCGGGAAATAGCCAACCTTATAGCACACACTACTGTATGAGTGCATATAGATGATGGCTATAGATGACATGGCAGTTCCTTATAGTCATCGGTTGGCTATATTATTAACCATGCTCTAATGCGATTTTCAAAACCGCATTTGACTATTGACAAGATTAATAGTACATGAGATGTATAATGTGAAAATTATATCATTGGAAGCTCCTTTCATATACGAATTTGACCGTCTGCTTTGTGTAAGTTGCATGTCATATATTATTACTCTAACATTTGGCCAAAGTTAGCCTCGAAAAATGCATTAGGCCCTGTATAGTAAATGGAAGGAGGGAGTAGTAGTGGAAGTGGCTCCTCTGACGTAGGTATCCCTGCCTTACCCTCCCTTTCGGTCACTTACTGGCAGACCCCATGCTTGCTAGGCCTTGCATGTCACTTACTCAATGGGTTAAGCCACATTAGGGGATCCTCATCCGTAGTATACTCCCTTTGTTTTTATTTACTCCACATAAAATGGAGGGAGTGGTAGTTTAAATGACATGGGCGGGGGAGGGGGGACGTCGATTTGCTCTCAACTGCGGTCCCACAAGCAAGCGAAAACGCAAGAGGAAGCACGTTCCATTCGGTAAGCGACATGGAGGGTCCAGCGTGCGGGGGTGCAGCGCGAACACAACAAGAGCGATGTACAGTCAAAACCGATTGGTCGGTCGTCATCGGAACCACTATTCACACCAGAACCTTCGCTGCTCGGCCTAAGCCAGCCACTGCCCCAAAATCACACATAATCTCCAGCCTATTGTAACACCCCAAAAATTTAACCAGGTTCTAATTATTAAAATTTGCCAGGAGTTTAAAATTTTTGCTTTCTGGATTTTCTGTTGATTTCAGAACCTTTCTTTTTAATATTGAGGAGTTTTACGCAAGTGGAAACTTTCCAAAAATGTATTGGACTTCTATGCTCTCTCAATATAACAATTTTTAATCAGTAGATTTTATTTATTTAATTATATCTCTCTGAGCTTTATTCCTTAAAATGACTTCCATTAGTTTTGGAGCTCTTTTTGAACTACCACCATTTGATAAATTTAACTAAAATTCCAACCAAAATTTGGAGATGTCATGTGATGTTTCTAAATCACTTTTATGCAAAAATATATTTCATTCATTGCATATTTTGAGTCCTACACCTAATTTTCAAATCTGGTTCAGTGGGCAGTTTTGCACTACAGCCTATTTAAATATCTCTTTAAAGCCTCCACCAAAATTGTGGGATGTCAGTGGTAGCATGCAATCCAACTTTATGCAAAAACCTAGTGATGTTCTTTGGAAAAATTGAGTGAATCAACCTCTTTTTCATTCTTGTCCAACCTTGTGATTTCTACTGCAACCCTATTTATTTTTACTCTAGTGACCTTGAGCTTTCTCCTGCTTATAGTCAACCCTACAAAACCCCTAAGTCCAGGAGCATGCACCCATTAGGACGTTTTTGGTTCATCCAATGATGCCATTTACCCCCTGTCCAGAATTGAAGTTTTGCAAAACTTGCACTAACAAGTTTCTTCATTTGTCAAACTAACCTCACCACCCTCTCATGCATCTAAAGAGACCCCACTCTGGAAGATTTGACCTCCCCAAGTACTTCCTAGATGCCTCTGGCATTTTGTCAAACACCCGGTGTGCATGGACATATTTGGCATGGTTGAAGGTTTTGTGTTGTGAACTTTCCCCTTGTCCCAAACCAAGTTGTCTAGTAGCCTTCAATATGTCTCTAACCTAGGCCTGTGAATTTGCTTTAGCTCTCTAGCAACTTTGGTCGCCCTGGCATTTCGTCGAACAAGTGCCGTGCATGCCCGGAGCGCGAGCAGAGCGCGCGTTTTGCACGTTCTCGCGTCCGAGCCAGCACGCCCCCTGGATAAGTTTCCCCGAGCTCATCCTGATCCTCTCCCTCTTGCCGCCTCACGCCAAAAGCCCCGACCGCCTTCTCGCCCCCTGCAGCGTCGCCAGCAAGCCTCTTGGCGGCACGCCTGCGGCCGCATCCGCCACCGCCATGGCGGAACCGCCCAAACCACCACAGCACGCCAGCTCGCCTCCTTCAATAGTGGAGTGGTCGTCGTTAGCCCCTGGAGCTAGCCAGCCACTGCCATGTCGCCCTGCAGCACAGTAGGGCGGTCCGCCGACGAGCTGATCCTCGGACGCCGCGAACCGACATGGTTGTGCTATAAAAGGAAGCCCTCGAGCTCCTCCGAGCACTCAGGCAGCCTCACACCGTCCCCCTAGTGCCCCCGTTGCCATCAATTGAAGAGGAGAAGGTCGTCTTCAACCTCTCCGGTCAGCTCGGCCGCCGCCTCGTTCCGGTTCACCCCGGCGCCACCAGGGCCTCCCCCACCCTTCCATCACCACCACTCGGCTCCTCATCGTCTTGCGGAGCCGCCCAGAACCCCAACTACGACGGAGCATCACCCTATCCCGAGCCCCCAAATCCACCGAAACCTTCCCTCCGCCATAGAGCTCGCCGCCGGCGATTCCTTCCACCCCCGACGACCCTACAACCACCGGAAGGACCGCCCTAGATCCACGGATCCATCCCCGCCCTCAGCTCCCGGCGAGGAACCATCGTTCACCGGCGATGATCGCCGGAGTCCCGCCTCTGCTCGGGCAGAGGAAGAAGAGGGAGTGGAGACCAGTCAAACATGACTAGTGGGCCCCCTGGACACACTGTCAGTGACTCCCCGCGCGGTCCACGCTGGATAAGTGGAGGTGTAAAATCTCAAGTATGCCTCCTCTGCCCGAAAGCGTAATCTCGTTTGAAACGTTTTCTTTTTCTGTTTTTATTAAAAATAGATTCTTTCCAAAACTTTGACTAGCTATAAATTTTTAAATATAACTCCGAATGAGTTGATTCTTTTTCCTACCTCTCTCAAATATTGTCTAGTTTATTTTAAGATTTATTTGAAAAAAAATTCAGAAAAACTTTTTGGTACTGTTTTTTCTAAACTATATATTGATTCAAAATATTTTAAATAGGATTTTTGGAGAGAGGAGAAAGCTTTCAAGAGTTTTGGAATACACCTTGCCTCTGCACGACTTGAAGGCAAGCATTCTGAACCCTGGCATAATATTGTGTGTGTTATTTGACACGGTGACAACACCACCCCGACACGGGCATACGTCATTTTATGTGATGATGTGTTCATACTCATGAGTGCATATTAATGATTTCATGCCATTAGAGTTGATATGGTTGTGATGGTAATCACTGTCATATGCCTTTCATGCATACCGGAAGGGAATCCGGGAAGGCCTCTGTCTTGGGTAGACACGATCTTGTCCCTAGTCCTGTATCGAGACGGTCGTGTCCGGTATGGCATGAGGGGGTATGTCGCGTGGTGTTTCTGTCTGTTGGTTGAAGTGTATATTGTTATGCTAATCATGCAGGGAATATTTAAACCTCCTAAGTCGACCGTAGATCGAGTCTTGTTCCGGTAACCCCCATACTTGTTTCGTGCTGCCACTCGTCCCTGCCATACGTAGGGTACGGTTCAGTAGGTTGTCAACCCCTTTCCTAGCACACACCGTACAGAGAGGCCATGGTGGAATATATCGGAGGCATCCGGTAGGCATGCCACCTGGTTCGGGAGCATGGGTGTTTTGGTTGTAGCCGAAGGGGTAGCTCCCCTAGCTTGCGTGCGGTATCAATTTTGTGATCCCATGTTACGTTGAGGTTGTAGCCTCCCCACTTAGAGTTTTGCTTAACGGGTGTCGTGGGTGATTCCAGACACCGGTAAGTTAGGCTGGTGTGTGCGGATAGGTGTGTTTTCAATTAAAAGTCCGTAGACGGAATTAGTCCTGATGGACTAAAGGAATCCGTTACTCGTGGGTAAAGAGTACACTCTCTACAGATATTAAACCTATTCGAATAGCCGTGTCCATGGTTAAGGATTACAGTCTGGGATGGGTCAAGCGTCAGTCTTAGTGTCGGTCTTCGGAGGAGAAACTGTTAAACCAGAACTGGGATCACGACTTGAGACTTGTGATGATTATGATTATTATTTTGTTGTGGACTAACCCGTTATATTATTGGCATTATCGAATATCCCTAGGATGGTTCTACCTCCTGGATATTCACTGTGATTATTTCTAAGCCCTGTATGTGGTGTCGTTGAGACACCCGACTGTGGCATGCTTGTTATTTATTTACTCTATAAGCCCTTTATGTGGTGTCGCTGAGACGCCCGACTGTGGCATGCTTGTTATTTATTTACTCTATAAGCCCTTTATGCGGTGACGCTGAGACGCCCGACTGTGGCATGCTTGTTATTTATTTACCTTATAAGCCCTTTATGTGGTGTCGCTAAGACGCCCGACTATGGCATGCTTGCTATTTATTTATTTTATAAGCCCTTTAGGTGGTGTCGCTGAGACGCCCGACTGCGGCATGCTTGTTATTTATTTTATAAGCCCTTTATGTGGTGTCGCTCAGACGCCCGACTGAGGTATTTCTCATTGTTTACTAACCTTTCAAGGCGTCGCTTCAGACACCCGATCTGTGCATTTTAATACTATGCTATTATTGCATACTTATATATACAAATGACCTGCTTGCATGCATCAGAGATTCTAATTTGTGACTGACGTCATGAACATAACATATTTCAGTACATAATTATCGTTGTTATATTATACCCGTGTTCATAATGTTTGCGAGTACATTCAAAAGTACTCACTGGCTTGTCCCTGGCTATTGTCTTGGCCAGATTTCTTGCGCGGAGAGGAGCGACCGTGATGACAGCCCTGGAACCTAAGCAATGGTGATAGCAGACTCGCGAAGATAGGAGTTATCCTGGTTAGCTATTCCTGTGGGAAATGGAGTCCCATAGACGCTGATGATCCACAAACCGCTTGCGCCATCAACCACTAGAAACCAAATTGTTGTACTCACAGGCCAGAATGGTCTTGTACTACATATTTTACATTTTGCTTGGAATTTCTTTATCAAGTTGGTGCCTCATCAGCTAACAGTAATCCTGGGGCTGGTGAGCACAAGGGCCATTTTCTGAAAATTAATACCCGGAAAACCGGTCGTCACAAACTTGGTATCAGAGCCAGGCTGACCATTGGCTAATCCTATCTTAGCCAGGTCGAAAAGCCTAGGTAAACCAACCCATCAGACCTTAACCAAACCCCGACCAAGCTTCCCGTGCAAGATAGCCACACGGTGAGCCTGACACCTTTTTACAGTCGGTGCCCAACCTATCATCTTAGCCTGTCGATCACGCACCAGTGACCGACGCCCAATGTGTCCCATCCGCAAGCATGGGAAGGAAGACTCCGTCCCCTTTTCTATAAAAAGGGCACGCTAGCCTCAACCTAGCACAGCACAGCCTCTCCCTGAACCAAGCCATAATGCCTGGCCCTGTAGTGCACAATGAGACCACAACAACCAACCTTGGAGGCTTTGTGACCATACTCGCAAACCTCACCCATCGTGCCTATGCGTTAGAAGAGCCCCCAGAATATGTTGTATACCAAGGACTCATGAGAGGTGAGAGCCATCAATTCTGGGCCACTGTGCACATCTACAGTAGGGATCTGTCGCCAGAACACCCCTACAGGTTGACCGGAAGGACAACTTCCTTCAAGCCACAAGCCATCCAGCTAGCTGCTCGAGAGGCTATAGTTCAACTCCGACAGTTATCGCCCAGAGTTAACTATCGCTCGTTCTACTACTACCCCAGACGTGAAGGGTATGGTAGACCACCCCAAGTTGCCAACGGAGATCATGAGACGGATCCTGCATTGTTGCACCTAGTGCGCTATGTAGGGGCACTAGAGGCACTATTCGATCAAATCACCATTGATCTGATCGCAGCTCGTGGAGAGCTGGTTCGCCGATCCCCGGCAAGCAAGGAAGACGAGCCCGACGCCGACAACCCAGTCGTGCTATTCGAACACCCGATCGAGACCCTGAGGTCAGCCCCAGCCATCAACCAAGGTGCTTTGATGACCCCAGAAGTGATTCGTCGCCTTTTGGGAGCACACTCCAACGGGATTGTGGCCAATAATCCCTGTGATGGTCATCATCGCCACCCCGACCCTGCAACCCCTCAACCACCTCCAGCTAATCCCGACGGTGAGACCCGTGGAGAAGCCTTGACATCCACAAGGCACGCCCGTTTGGATGTAAACGAGGTAGACTAAGTCACCCGAGTAGTGCCGAGTCTCAGTGTATCCTCGCTTGTAATCGTGTGACCTTGTAAATAAACGCAGCCTGTTGTTGTGCCTTTGTTTTAATAGTAAACCTTGCATAATTGTGTCAGCCTGCAGTTGCATTTTTATTTCAGGCACAACTACCAAAACCAACCCCGACGACACCCACAATAACACGTCCCTTTTGTGAGATATGTGTATCTATGGCTTTGACCCCGACCCTTGGAGCTGATCTAGCAAATTTATTACCTTTCACCATGGTAAATAACCCAGCCCGGATGCTATATACGAAGGCCACCTCGTGACCTTGCCAAGCACCCCTCCCCTCGTGCACCACCCTCATAGCCATTTCTTCCCATGTCGAGCCCTAGTATTTATCTGAGAACCCCAGATGCAACCCCCGGTAGCTTTGTCAAAATATTGTGGGACTTTACCTGCAGTACCATGGGTTCTACCCAGCCACCCCAGTACGAGCTTTTCAAATCGAGAATCTCCCCTTCCACCTCGAAATATTGGGCAGCAGTACACATCCCCCCCGTAGACTCCAACCAAGACCCAACGGAGGTCTCCTTCATGGGGAAATCTATGCCGACCCCACATATGGCCATAGAAGCTATTGCGCACGAAGCAATTACTCGCCTTCGATTCACGGTACCCTATGCCAGCGAATGAGGATATTATTACTTTCCGAGCTGTGCAGCACCCGGAGAAGTAATATCTTTTCCCGATGGACGATTTGAGAGAGACCCAGTACTGGCCAACCTTGTCCAGTACGTCATCACTCAAGAACGTTTGAACCAGCAAGTAATGGGTTATCTCGAGAGTCTCGCTGATTTGAATCCTCAGATTGCCATCGGCAGACCACTGAGGCCCGACTAGGAGAGACACATACATCGACTGGTCAATCCACTTTCCCCGATAGAAGAGGAGTGTGTCCCAGTACCGGAGACGTTTTCTCGGGACCCCGTCCAGTTACCGTCTTCATTTTAGACGTCACTGCTGTGTTTATTATTGCAACATTTATTATTGCGTCGTAACTTATGCGTGGTACCCCGAGGTGGTGCAGCGAATACATTATTTTCTATTTATTTGAGTAGTTTTGATGTGGTTTAACGCTAGATTTTTCTGATTTCTCTCGCGAAAAATACTGGAGTGAGATATCTTTTCCCTGAGTTGCTGCATCATCTATCTTCTCATGACATGGATTATTTTTATTCACGCAACACCACGGCATCAGACCCACAACCACTCGGACTCATACACTGCTTACAAAGGCACGTAACCATGCTGCATCTCACTGATTCCCTCCCTAAGCGCACCACAGCCTCCAAAGGAGAGATTAGCGGATAATCATCCGGATACTAATCACCTCCGGCACACCGACAATAGTTAACACCCGGCATCACACCTAGTCCTCGTGATCACCGCCACCGCGGAGAGCCAGCACCCGAGCGGCAGCATCACGGCGATCATCGAGGATCATCGCGCACAGGAGCACGGAAAGCCCCAGCACTGCCGCCAGCCCTCCGCACACCAGGATCACGTACCAGTCCGGCACCGCCTCCGCCATTAGAGCCTCATCTCGAGCTCCTATAAGCAGTAATGGAGGAGAAGGAGGAGGGGAAGCGAGGCCAGGTGCGAAGAAGAAGGAGCACCGCAGTCGTTTTATAGCTCGAGATCGGTGTACGGTGGGCAAGGTCCACCAGCGCCGCTCGTCGCCCGATCACTGGTGTTCGGAGGCAAATCCACGAGTAGTGCCGACAGCGCACTGGCCCGCGATGTGAGTGCACGCTGCGCCGGCAACAAGCACGCCGCGCACTACCGCAGTACGCCCTAGATGCCCTACGAGCTAGACGTCGCCGGTGGAGAAAGCGCGGGAAAGCGCACGGGAGAGTGGAAGAAGAGAGAGCCAGAGGAAGAAGGAGAGACTGACAGTGGGCCCTGGGTCCACCTGTCACCCAGAGGGAGCACTGTGCTCTTGGGTACGACCAGCGTATTTTAGAGTTTAGAATTTATTCTAAATTTACTGCATCCAACGTAGAAATCGCTCGTTTTTTCCTAAAACGTGGATTTCTCCACACAACGCCAGTGTCCCACACTGTAGTTTTACACCACTTATTGCCCTCTCACTGTAGCCGCGTTTTACCGCTTAAGTAAAGAAATTGTTTTGACCTGGTAAAAGTATTATTTTCAAAAAAACACTCCTTAGCAAATCTTGAGGACGAAATTTTTATTAAGGGGGGTAATATTGTAACACCCCAAAAATTTAACTAGGTTTTAATTATTAAAATTTTGCCAGGAGTTTAAAATTTTTTCTTTCTGGATTTTCTGTTGATTTCAGAACCTTTCTTTTTAATATTGAGGAGTTTTACCCAAGTGGAAACTTTCCAGAAATGTATTGGACTTCTATGCTCTCTCAATATAACAATTTTTAATCAGTAGATTTTATTTATTTAATTATATCTCTCTAAGCTTTATTCCTTAAAATGACTTCCATTAGTTTTGGAGCTCTTTTTGTACTACCACCATTTGATAAATTTAACTAAAATTCCAACCAAAATTTGGAGATGTCATGTGATGTTTCTAAATCACTTTTATGCAAAAATATATTTCATTCATTGCATATTTTGAGTCCTACACCTAATTTTCAAATCTGGTCTAGTGGGCAGTTTTGCACTACAGCCTATTTAAGTATCTCCTTAAAGCCTCCACCAAAATCGTGGGATGTCAGTGGTAGCATGCAATCCAACTTTATGCAAAAACCTAGTGATGTTCTTTGGAAAAATTGAGTGAATCAACCTCTTTTTCATTATGGTCCAACCTTGTGACTTCTACTGCAACCCTATTTATTTTTACTCTAGTGACCTTGAGCTTTCTCATGCTTGTAGTCAACCCTACAAAACCCCTATGTCCAGGAGCATGCACCCATTGGGACATTTTTGGTTCATGCAATGATGTCATTTACCCCCTGTCCAGAATTGAAGTTTTGCAAAACTTGCAGTAACAAGTTTCTTCATTTGTCAAACTAACCTCACCACCCTCTCATGCATCTAAAGAGACCCCACTCTGGAAGATTTGACCTCCCCAAGTACTTCCTAGATGCCTCTGGCATTTTGTCAAACACCCTGCGTGCATGGACAGATTTGGCATGGTTGAAGGTTTTGTGTTGTGAACTTTCCCCTTGTCCCAAACCAAGTTGTCTAGTAGCCTTCAATATGTCTCTAACCTAGGCCTGTGGATTTTCTTTAGCTCTCTAGCAACTTTGGTCGCCCTGGCATTTCGTCGAACAAGTGCTGTGCACGCCCGGAGCGCGAGCAGAGCGCGCGTTTTGCACGTGCTCGCGTCCGAGCCAGCACGCGCCTGGATAAGTTTCCCCGAGCTCATCCTGATCCTCTCCCTCTCGCCGCGTCGCGCCAAAAGCCCCGACCGCCTTCTCGCCCCCTACGGCGTTGCTAGCAAGCCTCTTGGCGGCATGCCTGCGGCCGCATCCGCTACCGCCATGGGCGGCACCGCCCAAACCACCACAGCACGCCAGCTTGCCTCCCTCGACAGTGGAGTGGTCGTCGTTAGCCCCTGGAGCTAGCCAGCCACCGCCATGCCGCCCTGCAGCACAGTAGGGCGGTCCGCCTACGAGCTGATCCACGGCCGCCACGAACCGACATGGTTGTGCTATAAAAGGAAGCCCCCGAGCTCCTCCGAGCACTCAGGCAGCGTCACACCGTCCCCCTAGGGCCCCCGTTGCCATCAATTGAAGAGGAGAAGGCCATCTTCAACCTCTCCGGTCAGCTCGGACGCCGCCTCATTCCGATTCACCCCGGCGCCACCAGGGCCTCCCCCACCCTTCCATCACCACCACTCGGCTCCTCATCGTCTTGCGGAGCCGCCCAGAACCCCAACTACGACGGAGCATCACCCTAGCCCGAGCCCCCAAATCCACCGAAACCTTCCCTCTGCCGTAGAGCTCACCGCTGGCGATTCCCTCCACCCCCGACGACCCTACAACCACTGGAAGGACCGCCCTAGATCCGCGGATCCATCCCCGCCCTCAGCTCCCCGCGAGGAACCATTGTTCGCCGGCGACGATCGCCGGAGTCCCGCCTCTGCTCGGGCAGAGGAAGAAGAGGGAGTGGAGACCAGTCAAACATGACTAGTGGGCCCCCTTGACACACTGTCAGTGACTCCCCGCGCGGTCCACGCTAGATAAGTGGAGGCGTAAAACCTCAAGTACGCCTCCTCTGCCCGAAAGCATAATCTCGTTTGAAACGTTTTCTTTTTCTGTTTTTATTAAAAACAGATTCTTTCCAAAACTTTGACTAGCTATAACTTTTTAAATATAACTCTGAATGAGTTGATTCTTTTTCCTACCTCTCTCAAATATTGTCTAGTTTATTTTAAGATTTATTTCAAAAAAAAATTCAAAAAAACTTTTTGGTACTTTTTTTAAACTATATATTGATTCAAAATATTTTAAATAGGATTTTTGGAGAGAGGAGAAAGCTTTTAAGAGTTTTCGAATACACCTTGCCTCCCCACGACTTGAAGGCAAGCATTCTGAACCCTGGCATCATATTGTGTGTGTTATTTGACACGGTGACAACACCACCCCAACACGGGCATACGTCATTTTATGTGATGATGTGTTCCTACTCATGAGTGCATATTAATGATTTCATGCTATTAGAGTTGATATGGTTGTGATGGTAATCACCGTCATATGCCTTTCATGCATACCGGAAGGGAATCCAGGAAGGCCTCTGTCTTGGGTAGACACGGTCTTGTCCCTAGTCCTCTGTCGAGACGGTCGTGTCCGGTATGGCATGAGGGGGTATGTCGCATGGTGTTTCTGTCTGTTGGTTGAAGTATATATTGTTATGCTAATCATGCAAGGAATATTTAAACCTCCTAAGTCGACCGTAGATCGAGTCTTGTTCCGGTAACCCCCATACTTGTTTCGTGCTGCCACTCGTTCCTGCCATAGGTAGGGTACGGTTCAGTAAGTTGTCAAACCATTTCCTAGCACACACCATACAGAGAGGCCATGGTGGAAGATACCGGAGGCATCCGGTAGGCATGCCACCTGGTCCGGGAGCATGGGTGTTTCGGTTGTAGCCGAAGGGGTAGCTCCCCTAGCTTGCACGCGGTATAAATTTTGTGATCCCATGTTACGTCGAGGTTGTAGCCTCCCCACTTAGAGTTTCGCTTAACGGGTGTCGTGGGTGATTACAGACACCGGTAAGTTAGGGTGGTGTGTGCGGATAGGTGTGTTTTCAATTAAAAGGCCGTAGACGGAATTATTCCCAATGGACTAAAGGAATCCGTTACTCGTGGATAAAGAGTACACTATCTGCAGAGATTAAACCTATTCGAATAGCCGTGTCCATGGTTAAGGATTACAGTCTGGGATGGGTCAAGTGTCGGTCTTAGTGTCGGTCTTCGGGGGAGAAACTGTTAAACCAGAACTGGGATCACGACTTGAGACTTGTGATGATTATGATTATTATTTTGTTGTGGACTAACCTGTTATATTATTGGCATTATCAAATATCCCTAGGATGGTTCTACCTCCTGGATATTCACTGTGATTAATTATAAGCCCTTTATGTGGTGCCGCTGAGACGCTCGACTGTGGCATCCTTGTTATTTATTTACTCTATAAGCCCTTTATGTGGTGTCGCCGAGACGCCCGACTGTGGCATGCTTGTTATTCATTTACTCTATAAGCCCTTTATGCGGTGTCGCTGAGATGCCCGACTGTGGCATGCTTGTTATTTATTTACCTTATAAGCCCTTTATGTGGTGTCGCTCAGACGCCCGACTGTGGCATGCTTGCTATTTATTTATTTTATAAGCCCTTTATGTGGTGTCGCTGAGACGCCCGACTGTGGCATGCTTGTTATTTATTTTATAAGCCCTTTATGTGGTGTCGCTCAGACGCCCGACTGATGTATCTCTCATTGTTTACTAACCTTTCGAGGCATCGCTTCAGACACCCGATCGGTGCATTTTAATACTATGCGGTTATTGCATACTTATATATATATAAATGACCTGCTTGCATGCATCAGAGATTCTAATTTGTGACTGACGTCATGAACATAAAATATTTCAGTACATAATTATCGTTGTTATATTATACCCGTGTTCATAATGTTTGCGAGTACATTCAAAAGTACTCACTGGCTTGTCCCTGGCTATTGTCTTGGCCAGATTTCTTGCATGGAGAGGAGCGACCGTGATGACAGCCCCGGAACCTAAGCAATGGTGATAGCAGCCTCGCAAAGATAGGAGTTATCCTGGTCAGCTGTTCCTGTGGGAAATGGAGTCCCATAGACGCTGATGATCCACAAATCGCTTCCGCCATCAACCACTAGAAACCAAATTATTGTACTCACAGGCCAGAATGGTCTTGTACTACATATTTTGCATTTTGCTTGGAATTTCTTTATCAAGTTGGTGCCTCATCAGCTAACAGTAATCCTTGGGCTGGTGAGCACAAGGGCCATTTTCTGGAAATTAATACCCGGAAAACTGGTCGTCACACATTCCCCCATCTTTCGATCCCCTAGCCCGTATCAAGCGTCCCCTAGTTCACCGGAAAGCCATGGTGTGCTGCAAGATCACGTACTACAAGATGCTGACGCTGGAGCGCCGCGCGGAAATCGCGGTGGCGGTCGGCGCCACAGACCTCTGTTCCCAAGCTTGCTTTGCAGCGGGCCAATCCCCGAGTTCTCTGGAGCCAAGCTACGAGGAGGAGGAAGCCGATCCAATGTTCATGGCGGAGATCACGGCGCAGAAGGCCCATGATGGGTATGAGACGATGGACGTCAACTTTGTGCCGGTGTCCGAGTCCCCCATGGTGCAGGCGGACTAGCGGTTCAACCTGGTGATACTAAAGGAGGACCAGGAGGCAGAGGCTCAACTCGATGCGGAGCGCGTGCATGTCGCTGCCATCGAGGCTCTCCTGTAAGCGGAACTGGATGTCGTGGATGTGAACCGGGCGGCGGAGGCTCAACTTGAGGCGGAGCGCGTGGATGCCGCTACCATCGAGGCCCTCCTGCAGGCGGAACCGGATATCCTGAACTCTAACCGGGCGGCGGAGGCTCAACTTGACGCGGAGCGCGCAGATGCCACTGTCATCGAGGCCCTCCTGCAGGCGAAACTGAACGTCCTAGACTTGAACAGGGTGGCGATGGCTCAAATCGGCGCGGAGCGCGCGGATGCCACTGCCATCGAGGCCCTCCTGCAGGCGGAACCAGACGTCCTCGAATTGAACCGGGTGGTGCTCTCGTCCGTGCAGTGCGCCCGCACGCTCCGCGTGAACGAATAGCTGGAGGCCGAGGACAACCACGGTGCAAAGACACATGTCGGCAGCTACGACTGGTTCGTGCCGGCAGCCAAAGACAATGAGGTTGTCTCATTCCGCGAGCAGTGATGGTTTTTCTTTATGTTGTTGTTTTTATGGATCTTTTGCTGTGTAAAAACATATATTGTTATGCAAGTCGCCTTACTTCCATCATTTGGGTCAGTCTAACATTTCAGGTGGTTGGATGAATATCCTGAGAATATCCTACATCTCCTAACCCTTCTTACTCACCTCTTCTTCTTCCCCAACAGACCACCGCATGGGCCGTACGGATCCTCCCCAACATGCGGTAGGATGGCTAAGTTTGGTTTGTTCACATTTGACAACGTGTGTCAGTGACGGTGTGTTCCCTTGGTTGGGTTTACGTCGTGCATGAGCGACTGTGTGAGGGTGCGGTGCGAACGCGAGGTGCAGGAGCGACCATGTGAGGGTGCAGTGCGACCGCGATAGCCGTGCGCAAGTGTACCTCCTTTTCATTTTGAAAACTTTAGGCAAGCTTGGCAAAAATGTGTGGTGAAGTATGGTAATGCAAGGCCTAGACCCAAACAGGATAAGTACGTACGTACTAGGAGTACTAGTGTTAAAAAAGAAAGGCGGGGTTTTCCTTCGCGGGATTAATCGATACAAATCCTTGTTTGATGTGTCAATTAATGCGTATTTTTTCTCCAAAGCCCAAAGAGCTAACCATCTCACTCCTCACCGCTTGATTAATGCAGCGCCATGCAAACCAACCTTCTCACTTACGCATGCATGCAGGGTATATTAATGTCCTTGGTTACTAGTACGAGGCAAACCCCATCAATTTTGCCTTGATTAGTGTTAGTGGCCTTTTGCAAATTTTAATTTTGATATATTGGCCTTGTGTACAAAAAAATGTAGGTAGTAACTATATTTACCTTCCTTCCCCACTGCGGTGACATCGACGATATCTCAAACGTTGTGGTTTGGCGAAGTGCGCTCGATGGAGAACACCATTAAGGGAGACCACTGTAAGTTGTTTGCAAGTGCCGCCTGCAAGCCGAGACAACCGCCTTATTTGCATCCAGGAAGTCCATTGAACCAAAGGATGCGTAAATGTACTAGTACTACTAGTACATAATAGCGTCATCCGTCCAGCTTAGTGCGGTGAGGTGGTTTCTCGAAGAAGACGATGGAGAAGTGGAGTCAGCGAAGAGTGAAATTGTTGGTGGAAAACGACACCTATGGGATCACTGGAATCCCTACTACGGTTTGGCGGTCGCGTGGTTGTGGAAAGAGCGGGATCAGGAGTTAGCAAGTACAAAGATCGTTTACCCAGGTTCGGGTCATGAGGATGCGTAATACCCCAGTCCTGCTTTTGTGTCTATTTGAGTGTTCTTGGAGTTCTTGACCTAGCTACGGTGCATCACTCGTCCAAGGATCCGAATCCCTCTCCAGTATGCCTCGAGACACCTTTTATAGTTAAGGGGTGGAAAGGTATATAGTGGCTGAGCTTATCGCTTGTCATTACGAGACAAGACGCATCAAATGCGCCCCTTAGGTGTCCCCTTGCTTTATTGCTGACGGAAACGAGGCCCGTCCCGTCCGTCGCCACTCCGTCTCGCTTCGACACGCGTATAGGCCAAGAAGGCGTGCAGTGCCATGTAGACTGGCAGGCTGCTGAGTTGGCGTGGTGGTAGGGTCTTCGTGAAGATCTACATGCCACCACGCAGGTGCTTGCTGAGTTGGCCTAGATGCCTCACGTCGACACGCATGTGCTCGCCTAGTTGGTGGGCTGGTAGCCGCATGGGAACGGCGATGGAGTCCTGGCGGGTGTGGGCCTGGCAGCGGCCCTGTGGATATCCTCGGCAAGGGTCTTGCCGGGCCCCCGGCAAGGGTCTTTCCATGGCATCGTGGTCGTCCCCAGCAAGGATTTTGCCGGAGGTCTCGTGGTTTTCCTTGGCAAGGATCTTGCTGAGGATCGTAGTCTTCTGGTTCTAATCTGATCTTGTGTGCTTCTAGTCTTCAGAAAGATCTGCATGCCACCATGGAGGTGCCTCCCGAGCCTTGGTTCCAACGTGGTTGATGGTGTTTGGAACCCTTGGGCTCAAGGGTGGCGCGCTCCGCTAGCACTGGGCAAGTCGCCCTGGCAAGATTCTCACTGGGGTTGTGGAGGCTGCCCTGGCAAGGGTCTTGCCGGGGGAGTCCACCTCACCCTCTTGCTCTTTGTGTCTCTAGTCTTGGCATTGCTTTGATTGCTTTGCGCTACGGCTTCCCTTCTCTACCCTGCTAAGTGTGGCGCGGGCGTGGCTCTAATTGCCCGTGCACAAGTAAAGGGGTACAAAGCCCTCGGGCCCCCGGGCCTGGGCCACACATAAGCGTGATGTGTTGTTAGGCCAGGCCCATAACAGTGCGCGGGCAGGCGGTGCGGGTTTTTACTGCGGTAACTTCCATCGCTGGCTACGCTTCCCCACGACTCATGTTGAATGCGTGATGTGGGGGTCGTGCGTGGGGTGACCGCAGGATGCTTGCGTCACCCTGCAGTGGACAGTAAAGAGGCGGCTTGCATGTCCCTTTAAAACTGCAGGGCCGGTGCTCATTTACTTTCTCCGCCTTGGAACCATCGTTCCACGTTTCCCATTATGCCCGCCCCTTGCGCCACGTAAGCCGCATGCACTATGTGGGGTAGGCAGCAAACGCATGGGATATGGGAAGGCACGCGATGGTCGATACTCACGTGCCTTGATTGGGTGAGGAGGGAGGTCGATGGCCTTACTCATCGCCACTTAATTAGACAGACCCGAGCGGGCTCTTCAGAGGCTCAGAGCTAGTCTTTTAGTCTTCTCTACTTAGCTATAAAAAGGGGACCCAGGAGGAGGAGGAGGAGCATCCCCTCGCGTCTCCCCTTCATCTCCATTCTCCATCCACTGCTATGGCGAGAGGGCACGTCGGTGCTCCGATGGTGGCGACGAGGGTCTCCGCTCGACAACGTGCCCCCCTTCCCAAGAGCTCGTGGCAGCAGAAACGATCGTGAGAGGAAGGGGGAGGGGGCGAGGCCGAGGTCGCCGTGGCGCTCGGGGAGGAAGAGGACGGGGCGGTGCACCGGCCTCGCCTCCACCAGCGGCCCCTCCCCTAATGGAGGGTTACATCGGAGACCAGCCCTGCGAGTTTGTCATCAAGCTATACCGGCCAATGCATCATCGTCTCCGTCTCCCTACTCCGTTCGGTTAGGAGATGGAGCTCGACTCGCCACATGCTCTGAGGTTGCATATGAGGGGCTGCAGGAATGGCAGCATGCATGTCGATGTTGACTTCCCCACCCCTCACGTCATGTATCTTCGTCGTGCATGGAAGGCCTTCGCTCGTGCCCACAGCCTGTCGGAGGGGCTCCTTCTCCACTTCAAATTAATGGAGAACGGTCTGCTCTCCATCAAGGTCTTTGGGCACTTGGGAACTCACCTGAGGTGCTGCGTGGAGAGCTCCTCCGATGATTAAGATTCCTCCTCAAGCGAGAGTGGCAAGGAGGACAGCGACAACCATGACGAGGGCGCCAAGCGGGAGGATGACGGGTCCGACTAGGCGTCGGACACACCGTCCCTAGGTGGCACTGGCAGCAGCAGCATCAGCACCTGGCCCTTCCCCCGATAGAGTGATTTGTCGGGGGTGGGGCCAGCTCCTTGAACTTCTTGGGGTCACCTCCTTGGGCGGCTGGCGTGGGAAGGCCGGAGAAGACGAAGAAGGCGGGTGGCGGGCCGTCCAGTCGGATTACGATGGACCCGATGCCTTCGTCTCGTATTGCCGGCCCGCTGCCTCATCTTTCGGCTCTTCTCCCGGCACCATCATCACCAGCCCTCTTCCGGACGGCCACATGGATGTTCTCTTGTTGTCTTCTGCTGCTTGTACTTCGCCTAGGCGCTCCTTTTACCCTCCTATCATCTTGTTCCGTTTCCTGGGGAGTGGGACAAGAAAGGGATTACGGGCATCTTATCTCTTTTTAGTTTTCAAGCCTTCGGGCAATTGTCAGATTTAAACCTTGTAATCCCCTTGCCCGTGTTTACATTCCGTATGAACTGTACCTGTATGGGCATATTTATGAAAAAAGGGTGCTTTACGGGTTCTTTGTGCATGAGCGAAACCCATGCCAAGGAATGAATCCTTGTTATTTTTAAGATAAACATTATCGCTCGGCAACAGGCCTTGTCGTCCCCTTACTTCATTCGACCATACTCACGCTCTTGGCGGAGGCAGGGCGAAGTAGGGTTAGGCCCTCCGTTTGTTTCCTTGTTATCGTGACTACAACCAAGTTCCGACCCATGGAATAGTTCTTGGGCATAGGAAAAGGGGACCACGGTAGCCTAGGAACAAAATGTGGTTTCATACGTCCCAATTCTATACGGAAATGCACAACAGGGGATAAAGGACTTATCTGAATCTGTAGCCCTCCGGCAACCGTGGGTTGCCGTGGTTGGACCCTTGTGTCTGCAGCCCCTGGCAACCTTGGCTTGCCGGGACCGGAGCACCGGCTTGTTCTCTCTATTCAAAATAGCTCAGTAGAAATGTCCATGTACCTTGTGAACCAAAGAGGACGGAAAGGAACAGAGAGACGCACACTCGACCTTTATGCTAGGGGTTAGTCACTGCTAAGCACTATCAACCCTAACCGAGGAGAGACTTAACCTAGCATGCATCCTACAACTTAGGGCGCCAGCGCTTCATTTATTTATGCTCAGGGTCTGTGCCTGGCTTTGTACAGAGGGTTACATGCCTTGCCGGCAAGGCTTGTACAAAAGGTGGTTTGCCGAGGGGCCGGCAACCGCGCCTTATGGGTAAAACTTGTGAAGATGCTCGATGTTCCAGGAGTTGCTCACTGGAATGGCATCTTTGGTCTCCAGGCGGACTGTGCCGGGTCTGGTGACTCGTATTACCCAATAAGGGCCTTCCCACTTTGGTGTCAACTTGTTGGAATTCTTGGCCGATTGAACGCGCCGAAGAACCAGGTCGCCTTCCTCAAAGCTTCGGGTATGAACCTTGCGGTATGTTAGCGGCACAAAGCTTGTTGGTAGCGCGTTGCTCTCACGGCCGCCCGAAGACGATCTTCCTCGAGGAGCATTGCGTCATCTTGCCGCAATCGCTCTTGCTCAAGCTCGTCATAAGCGAGCACTCGAGGTGACCCGTATGTGAGTTTTGTGGGGAGAACTGCTTCTGCCCCGTATACCAGGGCAAAGGGTGTCTGGCCAGTGGCTCGATTTGGCGCCGTTCTGATCGACCAAAGAACCGCCGGCAATTCATCAATCTAGCGCCTTCCGCTCTTGTGCAGCCTGTCAAAAGTCTTTGTCCTCAGGCCTCACAGTACTTCAGCATCAGCCCTCTCCGCCAGGCCGTTGCTCCGTGGGTGTGCCACGTAAGCGAAACAGACCTTGCTGCCGAGGTCTTGGGTGTACTGCATGAAGGTGTGGCTTGTGAACTGCATGCCATTGTCGGTGATGACTCTGCTGGGGACACCAAAATGGCAGACTAGCCCCTTGAAGAATTTCGCGGCTGACTGTGCTGTCACCTTCCTCACTACTTCCACCTTCGGCCACTTTGGGAACTTGTTGATTGCAACGTACAAGTACTCAAAGCCCCCAACAGCGCGGGGGAAAGGGCCCAGAATGTTGAGCCCCCAGACCGAAAATGGCCAATAGAGAGGGATTGTTTGAAGGACTTGAGCTGGCTGATGAAGCTTCCTTGAATGGAACTGACACGCTTCACACTTGGTTACTAGTGCTGTCGCATCCTGGAGGGCGGTGGGCCAAAAGAAACATTGCCGGAAGGCCTTGCCGGCAAGGGCCCTCGACCCTGTGTGGGAGCCACATATGCCTCCATGTATCTCTGCCAACAGCTATAGTCCTTCCTCCCGGGGAATGCACTTCAATTTCACTCCGTTTGGTCTTTTTCTATACAGAACATTGTCAACGAACTGATACATGGCAGACCAACATGCTACTTTCTCCGCTTCTTCCTGCTCCTCAGGAAGTTCCCCTGTTGTCACGACCGGTTTTTTAATAAAATAATTATTGAGAAAATTGATCTTTAGATCCCAGTATAGGAAAAGTTATCCTCACTGGTACACAGATACTTGATAAACAGAGGGCCAGTAGCATTAAATATATTACAGGGTTGAGCTGAGGCTGCTCAACAAATTATTACAAACTCGCCAATATCTTACATAAGGGCGGTTATGACAGAGGGGTGTGGTGAAATGCTACTAGCTCGAGATAAAAGTGGCGGTGGATAACTTGACTCCTAACTGGCGGTTCATCGAGCGTCGAGGTGAGGCTCGATGTATTTATTTCTGGGGTGGCGGAAGCGGATATAATACAGTGACCAAATGCAGGATCGCACGGGACTGACTCGGACTCCTCTAGGCGTCGGACTCGCTATCGAACTCTTCATCCATGAGATTGCCTTCATCAACATCTGGCCAAATCAACAAGCCAGGTGAGTACTTTGAAAGTACTCGCAAGACAGTTCGGACAAAAGATATAATAAATGTATGCATGAATGCGTCATGAACAAAAATAATGATGCTCATTCCAAAAATAATATTTTTGCACGACTTGAAAGTAAAACAAATAACTGAAAACCGATCGGGTGTCTGGAGCGATGCCTCGAAAGGTAAACAATTAAAGCTCATGCCGCAGTTGGGCGTCTAAGTGACACCACATAAAGGGCTTATGAAAGAAATGCCACAGTCGGACATCTGAGCGACATCGCAGAAAGGGCTTATAAGAGAAATGCCACATTCGGACATCTGAGTGACATCGCAGAAAGGGCTTATAAAAGAAATGCCACAGTCGGACGTCTGAGCGACGTCACAGAAAGGGCCTGTAAAAGAAATGCCACAGTCGGACATCTGAGCGACGTCATAGAAAGGGCTTGTATCAAATGTAAATAACAAGTCTGCCACAGTCGGACGTCTGAGGGACATCACAAAAAGGGCTTATATCAAATGTAAATAACAAGTCTGCCACAGTCGGGCGTCTGAGCGACATCACAGAAAGGGCTTATATCAAAAGTAAATAACGGGTTAGTCCATCCACAGGAACAAACTTTTAACCGGATTTTAAACTCATGTAGTCCACCGGGTCCTTGTCACTGAGGCTGATATCTGACAAGATAAGATGAACACAGTACTTGGACATGTACAAGATGATTTAAAGGATTTGTGAATCTACAGAGTTTGTACTAACTGACCACAGCCAACGGATTTCCGTAGTCACGAAGGACTAGTTCCGTTTATGGTATTTCGGTAGAAACTCATTTAACCAGCACACACCCATTCCACCTCACGATGCCAGGAATCACCCTAGACAACGTCCAAGAAAAACATTGAGATGGGGAGGTCACAACCTCGAATAGCATGGAATCAAATTTCTATACGCGCGCTCTAAGAGGTGCCCCCTCTCGGTCCCAACCGAAAACACCCATGCCCCCTGACCGGATGACGGGCTTTAATCCAGGGCCATGGAACCCTCATCCCAGCCTCTCTGCTTGGTGTGTACCAGGAAAACGGTTTGCAACTTACTAAGCCATATTCCCTGCGGAAAACATGTGGCATTATAGGAAGGAAATGAATGGGAATGTGACTTGATTCATGATGACACTGAAGTCTAATAGACTGGCATAAGACTGGCATGCCATAACACTACCATCTTACCCATCCTCATGCCATCACATGGCCATGCAAATATGTATCCAACAACATATGACTTTCCGAAACTTACTTTCCACTTATGTGCATGAAATATAACATTCAAAGAAATGTTCATAAACATGCCATGAAACTCCTAGATGCAAACATGCAACAAACACTCATCATATCAAGAGTTCAAACATGCTTGCCTGGTTCGGAGTAGTCGGAGTTTAACTGGGTGAAGTTCGCGGCTCCGTCACCTCCTCCGGTATCTACGATATAAGAAAATACGCACGTAACGTAAATACCGTGAGGTGCACAAAACATAATCCAAATAATTTTCAAATAAATCTGATAAAAAACTAGACAAAATTTTAAAGAAAACAGAAAAAGAATCAAACAAAAATCCTTTTCTGTTTAAAAGTTATAAGGGTTTTGATTTAGGGACCTTTCTAAATAAAACAGAAAACTCCGAGGGGGTTCTGCAGAAAAGTCCAGAAAATGATTCGTTTAAAAGAAAAGAATGAGAGACTGACAGGAGGGTCCCACCCGTCAGGTTTGAATATTCAAACGAGGGAGACGGGGCTCTACGACGCCCGAGAGCTACGGTGGTCGCCGACGGCGATGCACGGCGAGGTAGGGGGATCGGGTGGTACCTCCATGTTCAGTACGTCCTTCCGCGTCGGTGGGTGTTGGTGGTGGTCGCCGGTGAGCACTTTCTCGATGGAGGCCCTTGCTCCGGCGGACGGTGGTTCAGGTAGTCGTGGGTCTCGCCGAAGAGAGCTGCGGGGGTCAAATTGGAGTGGGGGTTAGTCTCCTAGAGGTGCCATGAGACTACGGGCAAGTCTAGGGCAGTGGAGGAGTTCTCACCGGAGAGAACGCTGCCGGATCCTGAGGCGGACGGAGGTGGCCGGAGTGGAGGAAGAAGGGCCCCTCGAGGCTCTTCTAGTGGCTGGGCGGGGTCTGGTGAGGTGGTGGAGTTGTGCGGGGGCGAGAGCGAGCTCGGAGGCGCTATTTATAGCCGGCCCGAGGCGGTTGCCGTGAACGGGATAAGTCCGGCGAGCGATTACGGCGGTGCTGTGGCTGGACGGCTGGTTTAAGGGCTTGAGCATCCTCTAGATGGATCACTGGTTCCATCCCAGTGCCTAACCCAACATGGCAAGGGTGATTACGGCCTGTCCCCGACGGAACGGCCGTACGACACGTCAGCGGCAGAGAGCGCGCCCTGTGAGTGCCAGGCCACGGCGACGGTGCTGCATGCGTGCGCTGGCAAGGGAGATGGCAACGCGGAGCTCTCAGATGATTTGGGCGGTGCCGAACGGCGTAATGCCGCAGGGTGCCCCCCCGTCGGCCGCCACGGGGGTTCTGCCGCCGCGAAACACGCCGGCGCAGGCAGACCAGGGTGCCACCGACGCCAGGAACAAGCCAAGAGCACGTGTGGTGCTCCGGAGAGGGAGGTGGAGTCGTGCGCAACACGCCAGGCGCATGGTCGACGCGTGACTGAACTCTGACGAAGAAACGACACTGCACTTACTGAATTTTCTGAAGATGTACAGTAACAGTGCAGGCCAGGTGTTCGATAGAATGATTTTGGCATGTAGGGATTTTTCCTTGAGCTGGTTTTTGGTGGAGTGGTCTCTCATTGCAACTGGGGGTTGCCTGAATTTTGGTGGAATTTTTGGAGAAGTGGAGATATGAATTTCACCAAATTTTACAAATCTGGTCCAAACTTGCAGAGGGTGAATTTTGAAAATTTTGAAAAGAAGAAGAGTGGATCTTGATGGTTCTAGGTTGTGGGTGCTAAGGACTATCCAGAGGAGTTGATTTGAGACCAAAGTTCAAAGGCATTATGCTACTTGCTTTGCAAATTACCTAGGCTCAAAATAAAGGACATAATTGTTTCGGGAAAAGAAATAAATGCGATAAAATCCAAAAATGGATTTAACTAGTTGGGACAGCATGTTTGGGTTGTCCCAAAGTGGAAGGAGGGTTTTGGGAGAATTTTACCATAAGAGGCATGGTAAAAATAGGAAGGGATGAAAACCAAAGAAAAGCCCAAAACCAAAAAGGTTTTCTTTTTAGAAGAAACTAAATCCAAGAAAAGATTTTTAGAGGGCAAACTCAGAAGAGAGGTTTTTAAGAAGGATTTAAATGACCTTCTTTAAACCAAGCAAGGCTCTTTCTGAAAACAAAAACCACAAATTTTTTTGGAGTGTCACAGCACCTACCCCCTTAGGAAAAGTCTCGTCCCCGAGATTTCAGCTGATCCTTAAACAGGTGTGGGTGCTCCGTTCGAAGAAAATACTCTCTCTCCCAAGTTGCTTCATTCTCGGTGTGATTGCTCCATTGAACTCTGAAAAACTTGATGGTTTTTTGTCGGGTCCTGCTTTCAGACTCTTCTAATATTTTTATTGGGTGCTCCCGGTAGGTGAGGTCTGGTTGTACGTCAATATTTTCATGTGATACTTGCTTCTCTGGGTTGCTCACGTACTTTCTCAACTGCGAGATGTGGAACATGTTGTGGATATCGGATAAATCCCCGGGTAGGTCTAGCTGGTAGGCTACCGTGCCTCTTCGGGCCACTATACGGAATGGTCCAATGAGTCTTGGTGCTAGCTTTCCCTTAATCCTGAATCGCTGCAGACCCCTCATAGGAGAAACTCTTAGGTATACAAATTCTCCGGGTTCAAAACTGATTTCCCGATGCTTTCGATCGTAATAAATCTTTTGCCGACTTTGAGCTGTCTTGAGTCGATCTCTAATCGTCTTAACTTTCTCCTCAGCCTCTTTGAGCATATCTGGGCCGAAGATGTGGCTGTCCTCGGTTTCTGACCAGTTTAGCGGGGTACGACATCTTCTCCCATATAGAGCTTCAAAGGGTGCCATTTGCAAGCTGGCTTGACAACTGTTGTTGTATGCGAACTCTGCATATGGCAAACTTTCTTCCCAACTGGTTCCGTAGGTGAGGACACAGGCTCTCAGCATGTCTTCTAGAATTTGGTTTACGCGTTCATTTGCCCATCAGTCTGGGGGTGGTATGCGGTACTGGATGCTAGTTGGGTTCCCAGTGCCTGTTGTAGGTGATCCCAAAATCTAGAGACGAACTGTGTGCCTCTTTCAGATATGATAGTCTTTGGGACTCCATGCAGGCAGACGATACGGGCAAGATAAAGTCTGGCCAGTCTCTGAGTGGTGTGAGTTGTCTTCACCGGGATAAAGTGTGCTACCTTAGTTAATCTGTCGGTGATGACCCATATGGCATTATTTCCGTGTCGTGACCGTGGTAGTCCAACAATGAAATCCATTCCAATCTCGTCCCACTTCCACTCGGGTATCTTGTTTGGCTCTAATAGCCCGGCTGGTTTCTGGTGCTCGGCCCTGATGCGTTGACAAGTCACAACATGCAGTGAACGTGGCTATGTCTCTCTTCATACCGTGCCACCAAAAATTTTCCTGAAGGTCTTTGTACATTTTTGTTCCTCCAGGATGGATTGAATACGGAGCGGTGTGGCTTTCAGCCAGAATCTATTGTTTGAGGTCCTTGATATTTGGTACGCAAAGTCTCTCTCCGTACCACAATATTCCTTGCTCATCTACGTTGAATTCTGAGGCTTTGCCTAAACTCACTTTCCTTTTTATGCCATCAATGCTGGGGTGTCCATGCTGAGCCTCCTTAATCTTTTCCATCAGGGTAGGCTGTATTTCCAAATTCGACACACTGCCTTCGGTGACCATTATTAAATTGAGTTTGGCAAATTCCTGTTGAAATTCTGGCCTCAAATTTGGTATATTGTCGTTGTCTGTGCTGGGATTCCGACTAAGGGCATCTGCCACAACATTTGCTTTTCCGGGATGATAGTGGATTCCAACATCATAATCCTTCACCAACTCCAACCAGCGTCGTTGCCGTAAATTAAGTTCCGGCTGTGTGAAAATATACTTAAGACTCTTATGGTCTGTGTATATTTCACAACGATTCCCAAGTAGAAAGTGTCTCCATTCCTTGAGTGCATGGATGACCGCTGCCAATTCTAAGTCATGAGTGGGATAATTCTCCTCATGCTTGCGAAGTTGTATGGAGACATACACAACTATTTTACCTTCTTGCATCAATACGCATCCGAGGCCTTTCCGGGATGCGTCACAATATACCTCAAAATTCTTGTGTATGTCTGGCACAATTAATACTAGTGCCGTTGTTAATTTGCTTTTTAGCTCTTGGAAGCTTTTCTCACATGCTTCCGTCCATTCAAACTTCTTGCCTTTCTTTAGCAACTGCGTCATTGGCTTTGCTATGGTGGAGAACCCTTCAATAAATCTCCGATAATAGCCTGCCATTCCCAAGAAACTCCGTACATCCGTTACGCTAGCTGGTGGTTTCGAGCCAAGTACGGCCTTGACCTTTTCCGGGTCTGCTGCAATACCTTCTTGGGTGAGTACGTGGCCCAGAAAACCCACCTGTCTTAGCCAAAATTCACATTTGCTGAATTTGGCGTACAGTTGATGTTTCCTGAGTTCTTCTAGTACAATCCTGAGATGCTCGGCGTGCTCTTCTGGTGTTTTGGAGTATATCAAAATATCATCGATGAATACCACAACAAACTTGTCCATATACTTCATAAATACTTTGTTCATGAGGTGAACAAAATATGCAGGGGCGTTGGTTAGCCGAAATGGCATTACTGTGAACTCATACAGTCCATATCTGGAAGTGAAGGCTGTCTTGGGAATATCTTCCGTTCGCAGTTTTAATTGGTGGTATCCTGATCTCAAGTCAATTTTTGAGAAGACTTTGGCCTGTGCGAGCTGATCAAATAAATCATTTATTCGGGGCATTGGGTATTTGTTCTTGATTGTGACCATGTTAAGAGCTCGATAGTCAATACACAATCTCAGTGTTCCATCCTTTTTCTTGGCAAATAAAATTGGAGAACCCCAAGGTGAGGAACTGGCTCGTATGTATCCTTTCTCCAATAATTCTTTTATTTGCTTCGTCAATTCCACCAATTCGGATGGTGCCATTCTGTATGGTTTCTTCTAAATGGGAGCGGTTCCGGGTGCTAGCTCAATGCTGAATTCTATCTCTCGGTCCGGTGGCATGCCTGGTAGTTCTTCTGGAAATACGTCTGGAAATTCACATACTACTGGAACCTTGTTCAGCTCAGAAACGTCCACCTTGTTTAATCTCGGTTGCCGAGGTATTTGTCTCCCTTTGGCTGAAACTTTTATTGTCTTCCCGCGATGGTGTGTGAGAATCACGGTCCGGTTGAAGCAGTCAATAAAACCTTTGTTGGTGGTTAACCAATCCATCCCTAGGATGACATCCAATCCTTTGCTTTCCAATACAATAAGGTTGGCGTAAAACTTCAATCCTTCAAATTCAATAACCACACCTTGACAGTAACTCTGGGTCACTTGCTTAATTCTAGGGGACTTGATGGTCATGGATTTTTCCAAGGGAAGCATCGAAAAATTATTTTGCAAAGCAAAACTTTTCAAAATGAACGAGTGAGAAGCTCCAGAATCAAACAAAACCATGGCAGGTATTGTGTTGACAGGGTACGTACCGAGTACGATATCTGGGGCGTTCTGTGCTTCCTCTTTGGTCACGTGGTTCAGGTGACCCTTCCGGTGGTTGTTATTGGGGTTGAAATTGTTTCGCTTTGGCGCTGAATTATTGCCACCATTGTTAGGCTTCGGGGTTGAGTTCCTTGGCTTGGGGCACTGTTTGGCATTGTGCCCTTCTTCTCCACAAGCGTAACAAGTAACGCATGGGCGATATGTGAACTCCTTGTCTCTTGCATGGAAATTCTTGATTGGGCGCGAATTATTCGTCGGGGTTTTGTGTATTCCACCCTTCTGAATTTCTGTCTTGCTTCTATGGCTGCGAGCAAAAGTAGACTGGTCCCTTTTGCGTTTGCGGAAATCTTCCAAACTGCGTCGCTCATTTTCCAGAGTAATGGCCTTATCCACCAGTGTTTTAAAATCTGGGAAGGTATGCACAACCAGCTGGCATTTAAGTGCGGGTGCCAGGCCTTCCAAGAATTTTTCCATCAACTTGCTCTCGGTCATGCGCTCTTCGTTGGCGTAGCGAGACAGCAGAGTGAATTGGCTGTTGTATTCTGACACTGTCATGGTCCTTTGCTTGAGGTCATCAAATTCTCTCTTCTTGATTTTCATAACACTCTTAGGAATGTGTGCCCCACGAAAACCTTCTTTGCAATCCTCCCAGGTTATTTCATTTTCGTTGGGGTGCATGTGCAGGAAGTTTTCCCACCATGATGCAGCTGCTCCGGTGAGATAATGTGGTGCATACAATACTTTTTCACGGTCTGAATACTGTGCAATAATTAATTTTCTCTCCATGTCTCGAAGCCAGTCTTCGGCCTCAAGAGGCTTGTCGGTATGAGAAAATGTTGGGGGACGCGTTTTCTGTAACTCAGACAACTTGGATTGATGCTGATACTGACCACGGTTATTTCCCATATTGATGAATTGGTTCATCATTTCCTGGTGTTGTTGCTGACTCTGTTCATACAGACGACATACTTGGGTAAATGCTGTTTCACTGTCCTGTTGACTTGTCTATCCCTGAGTGAAATTGTGGTTTGGTGGTGTGCCATAATTTTCTCCGGGCTGATTTGGCATGGAGCGCGTCCATGGACAAGACATCTTTCACTCTGTGGTTATATTTTGTGAAACTCGTAAGACAAGAAAGAGAGTCGCAAAAGTCAATAAAATCACACATAAAACTCCAGGATTTTTTTTGAAACTACATGATTGCGCGCGGAGAAGGACTATTACATATCTTACACGCAGGCATAATTATACATTACATCACTCAGGATATGCGTACATAATCCTGACATGTTATTTAGACTAGTGCACTTCTCCAGATCCTACATGATGCGCAAACATGCTACTTCTCACAACCTATGTACATATAAACATATCACACAAGTCGGTACATCGCATGGCGTCTACGCGTACTCAGTCGGAGATGGTGAGGATCTCCCTTGGCCTGCCGAGGGTGAGATGCAGTGACGCTGGGGACTCAACCTCCTCCTCACTAATAGGTTCCAGACGAGAAACGTTGCGCTGAGCTAATGGAGCAGGTGCCATAGGCGGAGTAACACGAATATGAGTGGGTGGAATAGGTGGAGTAGCACGTATGGGAGTGGGTGCAATAAGTGGTGCAGAGCAAACGAGAGTGGGTGCAATAGCTTGGTTAAATTCCTCAGTGGTAGGCAGCCGACGAGCAGTGGCGAGAATGGTAGATGAATGGGAAGATGAGGACGAGATAAAAGTTAGCGGTGGAGCGGTGTGCAGGAGTTCCCTCCTGTTGGCGGCAGAGCCATGGACTGAGTCCATGCGGGCAGCTACGAGGTCGTCCACCATGCTGTCGAAGGCTGCCTCCAGGGCTCGGAGGTACTTGGCAAGCATCTCAAAGGCCTCGTCTCGCTCTCCTCTGGGGCAAGAGAATGAGTAGTGATAGGTGTAAGGCACGTGGCTTGGAAGGTAGCGGTAGCGACGTGTCTTCATTGCAGGAAGGACACCCCGAAGACGAGCTATCGCCTCGCGGGCAGCCATCTGCATAGCATGTCTCTTTGTAGGCATGGCTCTCCCCAAGAATCAGAAGCGGCGTATCTCAGCATGCCCTCTCCTGAATTGCACCGCGCCTGGTGCATGGTCAGACTGTCATTGATCTTGTGCGGATAAAGTGTGAAGACCAGGCGCACGGATGGCCCCATCGCGACTTGAAGGATGAAGGAGAGGACCTTGACGAACTCCTCAGGCATGTTGGCGAACATTTGTGACTCACAGTCGTTGCCAGCCATCTACAAAAGTAGGCAAAAATTCTGAGCGATCAGATCATAAATTTTATGCTGACTGTCAAAAAAATGACTACATTTGTAAAAACATGAATAAACTCTACCATGCTAATAACCAATTAGCGATCGCACCTAGTGGCTTCCTATAGTCAGCCTGGCTCTAGTACCAAGTCTGTCACGACCGGTTTTTCAATAAAATAATTATTGAGAAAATCGATCTTTAGATCCTAGTATAGGAAAAGTTATCCTCACTGGTAGACAAACATTGATAAACAGAGGGCCAGTAGCATTAAATATATTACAAACTCGCCAATATCTTACATAAGGGCGGTTATGACACAGGGGTGTGGTGACATGCTACTAGCTCGAGATAAAAGTGGTCGTGGATAACTTGACTCCTAACTGGCGGTTCATCAAGCGCCGAGGTGAGGCTCGATGTATTTATTTCTGGGGTGGCAGAAGCAGATGTAATACAGTGACCAAATGCAGGATCGCACGGGACTGACTGGGACTCCTCTAGGCGTCGGACTCGCTATTGAATTCTTCATCCATGATATCGCCTTCATCAACATCTGGCCAAATCAACAAGCCAGGAGAGTACTTTGAAAGTACTCGCAAGACAGTTCGGACAAAAGATATAATAAATGTATGCATGAATGCGTCATGAACAAAAATAATGATGCTCATTCCAATAATAATATTTATGCATGACTTGATAAGTAAAATAACTGAAAACCGATCGGGTGTCTGGAGCGATGCCTCGAAAGGTAAACAATTAAAGCTCATGCCGCAGTCGGGCGTCTAAGCGACACCACTTAAAGGGCTTATGAAAGAAATGCCACAGTCGGACGTCTGAGCGACATCGCAGAAAGGGCTTATAAGAGAAATGCCACATTCGGACGTCTGAGCGACATCACAGAAAGGGCTTATAAAAGAAATGCCACAGTCGGACGTCTGAGCGACATCACAGAAAGGGCCTGTAAAAGAAATGGCACAGTCGGACATCTGAGCGACGTCATAGAAAGGGCTTGTATCAAATGTAAATAACAAGTCTTCCACAGTCGGACGTCTGAGCGACATCACAAAAAGGGCTTATATCAAATGTAAATAACAAGTGTGCCACAGTCGGACGTCTGAGCGACATCACAGAAAGGGCTTATATCAAAAGTAAATAACGGGTTAGTCCATCCACAGGAATAAACTTTTAACCGGATTTTAAACTCATGTAGTCCACCGGGTCCTTGTCACTGAGGCTGATATCTGACAAGATAAGATGAACACAGTACTTGGACATGTACAAGATGATTGAAGGATTTGTGACTCTGCAGAGTTTGTACTGACTGACCACAACCAACGGATTTCCGTAGTCACGAAGGACTAGTTCCGTTTATGGTATTTCAGTAGAAACACATTTAACCAGTACACACCCATTCCACCTCACGATGCCAGGAATCACCCTAGACACGTCCAAGAAAAACTTTGAGACGGGGAGGTCACAACCTCGAATAGCATGGAATCAAATTTCTATACGCGTGCTCTAAGGGGTGCCCCCCTCTCGGTCCCAACCGGAAACACCCATGCCCCCTGACCGGATGACGGGCTTTAATCCAGGGCCATGGAACCCTCATCCCGGCCTCTCTACTTGGTGTGTACCAGGAAAACGGTTTGCAACTTACTAAGCCATATTCCTTGCGGAAAACAAGTGGCAGTACAGGAAGGAAATGAATGGAATGTGATTTGATTCACGATGACACTAAAGTCAAATAGACTGGCATAAGACTGGCATGCCACAACACTGCCATCTTACCCATCCTCATGCCATCACATGGCCATGCAAATATGTATCCAACAACATATGGCTTTCCGAAACTTACTTTCCACTTATGTGCATGAAATATAACATTCAAAGAAATGTTCATAAACATGCCATGAAACTCCTATATGCAAACATGCAACAAACACTCATCATATCAAGAGTTCAAACATGCTTGCCTGGTTCGGAGTAGTCGGAGTTTAACTGGGTGAAGTTCGCGGCTCCGTCACCTCCTCCGGTATCTACGGTATAAGAAAATATGCACGTAACGTAAATAATTTTCAAATAAATCTGATAAAAAACTAGACAAAATTTTAAAGAGAACAGAAAAAGAGTCAAACAAAAATCCGCCAGGTTTAAAATAAAAGAATGAGAGACTGACAGGCGGGTCCCACCCGCCAGGTTTGAATATTCAAATGAGGGAGACGGGGCTCTACGGCGCCCGAGAGCTGCGGTGGTCGCCGACGGCGATCCACAGCGAGGCAGGGGGATCGGGTGGTACCTCCGTGTTCAGTACGTCCTTCCGCGTCGGTGGGTGGTGGTGGTGGTCGCTGGTGAGCACTGTGTCGACAGCGGCCCTTGCTCCGGCGGACGGTGGTTCGGGTAGTCGTGGGCCTCGCCGGAGAGAGCTGCAGGGGTCAAATTGGAGTGGGGGTTAGTCTCCTAGAGGTGCCATGAGACTACGGGCAAGTCTAGGGCAGTGGAGGAGTTCTCACCGGAGAGAATGCTGCCGGAGCCCGAGGCGGATGGAGGTGGCCGGAGTGGAGGAAGAAGGGCCCCTCGAGGCTCTTCCAGTGGCTGGGCGGGGTCTGGTGAGGTGGTGGAGTTGTGCGGGGGCGAGAGCGAGCTCGGAAGCGCTATTTATAGCCGGCCCGAGGCGGTTGCCGTGAACGGGATAAGTCCGGCGAGCGATTACGGCGGCGCTATGGCTGGACGGCTGGTTTAAGGGCTTGAGCATCCTCTAGACGGATCACTGGTTCCATCCCAGTGCCTAACCCAACATGGCAAGGGTGGTTACGGCCTGTCCCCGACGGAACGGCCGTACGGCACGTCGGCGGCAGAGAGCGCGCCCTGTGCGTGCCAGGCCACGGCGACGGTGCTGCATGTGTGTGCTGGCAAGGGAGATGGCCACGCGGAGCTCTCAGATGATTTGGGCAGTGCCGAACGGCGTTATGCCGCAGGGTGCCCCCCTGTCGGCCGCCACGGGGGTTCTGCCGCCGCGAAACACGCCGGCGCAGGCGGGCCAGGGTGCCACCGACGCCAGGAACGAGCCAAGAGCGCGTGTGGTGCTCCGAACAGGGAGGTGGAGTCGTGCGCAACGCGCCAGGCGCACAGTCGACGCGTGACTGAACTCTGGCGAAGAAACGACACTGCACTTACTAAATTTTCCGAAGATGTATAGTAACAGTGGAGGCCAGGTGTTCGGCAGAATGATTTTGGCATGTAGGGATTTTTCCTTGAGCTGGTTTTTGGTGGAGTGGTCTCTCATTTCAATTGGGGGTTGCCTGAATTTTGGTGGAATTTTTGGAGAAGTGGAGATATGAATTTCACCAAATTTTACAAATCTGGTCCAAACTTGCAGAGGGTGAATTTTTAAAATTTTGAAAAGAAGAAGAGTGGATCTTGATGGTTCTAGGTTGTGGGTGCTAAGGACTATCCAGAGGAGTTGATTTGAGACCAAAGTTCAAAGGCATTAAGGTACTTGCTTCGCAAATTACCTAGGCTCAAAATAAAGGACAAAAATGTTTTGGGAAAAGAAATAAATGAGATAAAATCAAAAAATGGATTTAACTAGTTGGGACAGCATGTTTGGGTTGTCCCAAAGTGGAAGGAGGGTTTTGGGAGAATTTTACCATAAGAGGCATGGTAAAAACAGGAAGGGATCAAAACCAAAGAAAAGCCCAAAACCAAAAAGGTTTTCTTTTTAGAAGAAACTAAATCCAAGAAAAGATTTTTAGAGGGCAAACTCAGAAGAGAGGTTTTTAAGAAGGATTTAAATGACCTTCTTTAAACCAAGCAAGGCTCTTTCTGAAAACAAAAACCACAAAATGTTTTGGAGTGTCACACCTGTTTGGAGGAATCAAACGGTATGTTGTGCCCATGCCGGAGCCTGGGGATCGACGGCAAGGACTAAAGGCATTTCCTCTGCCATGGGAGCGGCTGTCTCTACGACCAGGGCTTGACGCCCTGTCGGAGTCGGTTGCCCCATGGTAGGCTCAATGTCCACAACAACATCTTTGCCGGTGGCTCCTGGGAGCTCGGTGGGAAAGTACTTGCCGGGGCCTAATTTCCTCCGCTTGTTCTGCTCTGTCGACGGTTCAACGAAATATTGAGTTAACGGAAGCACAAAAGTACCTGGTTCCACAGGTAGTTTGAAGGCACACGCTTTGACAGGTAGTCGGCGATGTTGTTCTCCACTTGGGGAACATGCTCCACCTGTATACCGTCAAAAGGCTCCTCCAGCTTCCTCATCTCATCTACGTAGGCCTCCATCAATGGGCTTTGATAATCCTTGTTGACTTGCCTAACGACAAGCTGTGAATCACCCCTGACGATGAGCTTCTTAATCCTGAGGTCTGCAGCGATCCTGAGACCGGCAAGCAACCCCTCGTACTTAGCAGTGTTGTTCGTCGACATCTCCCTCGGAAAGTGCATCTGGATTACATACTTGAGGTCCTCTCCGGTGGGTGCGATGAGCAGCACACCAGTACCAGCGTCTTGTAGCGACAAAGCCCCGTCAAAGTACATTATCCAGTTGCGACTTGTTTCCTTGCCGGGAAGAGTGGTCTCCTGGATCTCTTTGTCGGGCGTCGAGGTCCGCTCTGCAATGAACTCTGCTAAGACTCTGCTCTGAATCATCGAGGTGCTTTCAAACTTCAAACCAAATCTTGACAACTCCAAGGCCCATTCCACAATTCTCCCGGTTGCGTCCGGGTTATGCAGTATCCATTGCAACGGGAGGTGGGTGACAATGGTGATCTCGTGCGCTTGGATGTAATGACGCGACTTCCTCGAGGACATAAGGAGGCCGAAGAGCAATTTCTACACACCAGAGTACCTTGACCTAGCCCCCTACAAGAGGGAATTGACAAAGTAAACCGGGTACTGCATCATCTTCTTCTTGTGCACCACTTCGTTTGGTTGCGCAGGCTTTGTCCCGCCGGTGCCAGACCCTGCCGGGGCCTCACCTTGCCAGCATCAGGCCCTGCCGGGGGGAGCTCTGGCTCGCCATCCACTAGTCCTGTCGCTGCCGCTACCTCTTAGTCGGCCTCCCTCTGCACCACTAGCGCAGCTGACCACTTGATTTTTTGCTGCTAGATACAGCAGCAGCGGCTCTTGTGGTTTTGGCACAACAAGTATTGTCGTGGAGGAGAGGTATTTCTTCAAATCTTGCAATGTTGCTTCGGTCTCTGGGGTCCATTCCATTGGGCCCGCCTTCTTCAAGATTTTGAAAAGGGGAAGGGCGCGCTCAGCAGACTTGGAGATGAATCTACTCATGGCGGCAACGCAACCAGTGAGCCGACGCACGTCCTTGATCCGCCTAGGCGCCTCAATCTGCTCAATGGCTTTGATCTTTTCTGGATTCGCCTCAATCCCATGCTGCGACACAAAGAACCCGAGAAGTTTGCCAAACGGAATGCCAAAGACACACTTCTCAGGGTTCATCTTGAGGTTGATCTTGCGCAGATTTGCAAACGTCTCTTCTAAATCTTGTACAAGTGTTGCCTTGTCCTTGGTTTTGACCACTATGTCATCCATATAAGCTTCCATATTTTTATGAGCTGGGGCTCAAAACCAATTTGGACTGCTCTTGCAAACGTTGAACCAGCACTCTTCAACCCAAAATTCATCCGTAAAAAGCAATACATGCCACATGGGGTGATGAATGTTGTCTTCTCTTCATCTTCTCTTGTCATGAAGATCTGGTGGTATCCTGAGTAGGCGTCAAGGAATGATAGCAGGTCACACCCAACCATAGAGTCAACAATCTGGTCAATGCGCGGTAACGGGAAAGGGTCTTTTGGACAGGCCTTATTGATATCTGTGTAATCAATACATAGCCTCCACTTCCCATTTGCCTTGCACACCACCACCGGATTGGCCAACCACGTCGGATGGAGTACCCCTCTCACCAAGCCTGTCGCCTCCAGCTTCCTGATCTCCTCTATGATGAACTCCTTCCTTTCCAAAGCTTGCTTCCTAACCTTCTGCTTGATGGGTCGCGCATGAGGACAGACAGCAAGATGGTGCTCAATCACCTCCCTGGGAACGCCGGGGATGTCGGATGCTTCCCATGCAAACACATCGACATTCTCCCGCAGGAAAGTGACGAGCGCGCCTTCCTATTTGCTATCGAGGGTGGAGCTTATGGTGAAAGTCCCTCCCGTGCCATTCTCCTTGACGGACACCTTCTTGGTCTCTGGTGGTGCAGCTCTGGATTTCTTGCTCCTGTCGGTGGAGCTCTCTGGCACGTTCTCAATGGGAGCACAACACTCCGAGGAGGTGTGCTTGCCGGAGTGGGTGCGGCAGGTCTTGCCGGTCCTCTTCCCTCCCGGAGCTTCGGCGGCAAGAGCAAGTGCCTTGGCGGCAGTCGCCGCAACCGCCTCCCGCTAGAGTTGGTCAGCAGAGATCAGCGCGTCCTTCTTGTCTGAGTGGACGGTGATGATGGTAATCGGCCTAGGCATCTTCAACGTGTTGTAGGCGTAATGGGATGCCACCATGAACTTGGCTAGTGTCGGGTGGCCGAGGATCCCGTTGTAGGGCAAGGCGATCTCGGCTACATCAAAGACAATCCTCTCCGTCCTGTAGTTCAACTCGCTTCCAAATGTCACGGGTAGCATGACCTTTCCCTTTGGCTGACTCCTTCCCGGGTTGACTCCTCGGAATGTGCCCGTCTCTTCGAGTTCTCCATCAGGAATCTGCAGCCTTTTGATCACAATAGGCGAGATCAAGTTCAGACCGGCCCCGCCGTCAACTAGCATCTTCGTCACCTTGAGGTTGCATATCGTTGGTGAAACCAACAACGGCAAACACCCGACCGCAGTTGTGGGATCAGGGTGGTCCTTGGTGTAAAAAATGATAGGCGTGCTCGACCACTTCAGTGGCTTCTAAGCGTCGAATGATGGCTGCGCCGCTGCGATCTCACGCGCCCACTCTTTGAGCTGGCGGTGAGAGGTGTGCAGCGAGGCGCTACCGTTGATGCACATGGCCTCCGTAGCTTTCTGAAATTCATGGTCACCGGACTCGTCGTCCTCGTCATGATCATCATCTTCCTGCTTATTGTCGCGGCCCCTAGCAGGCCTCTCTTGCTGGTTATCCTTGCCGCATCGTCCTTCTTGGCCACCACACTTCTTGCCGGATCCCCCAGCACAGTCCTGACCCTTCTCCTTGTCCTGGCTCTCATACTCAGGTTTTTGCTTCTCAGCAAGCAGCTCAACTTGTCGGCAGTTCTAGAAGTCATGGCCCTTAGTGCGGTGGGTCTTGCAGTACTACTTGTTGGAGCTTCCTGGCTTGTTGGTAGCCGTCAAGGCCCGGCAAGCGGCGTACCCAGCAATTTCCTTGCCGGGGTCGTTTGCCTTGGCCTTCTTGGCAGCGCCGTTGTCATTGGATCCCTCACGGCAAGCACGGCCTTGCCCTTGCGCTTCCTGTTGCGACGCCGACCCTTCTTTGTCGGGGTGGCGGCGTCTCCGTCTGCAGAGTCGGTTTCCACACTAGCGTCTTCGCCGGGGTACTTCCTCCCCTCTTCAGTTCGAGCCGGGTACGATGCTTTGGAGATTCTGATCTGATGGCCCAGCAAGTTTCTGGCACTTGGGATTCTAAGGATCCCCTCATGGCGGCTTACAGACGCGAGGTGGATATTGTGGCGGGTTACTTCAAAGGTTATCAGGTTGAGCATATTGATCGGCGCAAAAAATGAAGCAGCAAATGCTTTAAGCCGGCTGGGATCTTAGCGTAAACCGGTACCACCTAATACCTTTTTAGATATTTTGCATAACCCGTCTGTTAAGTTGCCTACAAAGGAGGATTTGGCTGTTCCTGATCCGGGGGCCCAATTGGTCGCCGCTTTACATATAATTCTGGATTGGATGGTTCCATATCTGGTGTATATGAACCGGGGCGAGTTGCCAGATGATGAAGTTCTAGCCAGACAGATAATCCGGTGATTAAAATCCATGGTTATTCACAATGGCGAGTTACAGCGCTGTGGCGTTTCAGGCGTATTCCAGCATTGTGTTTCTCCTGAAGAAGGCCAAGAGATTCTGCGTGAGATCCATGAAGGGGATTGTGGTCATCACGATGGTTCAAAGTCCCTGGTGGCTAAAGCATTTCTTCATGGGTTCTATTGGTTGACAACTCATGCTGATGCTAAGGATCTGGTAAAGCGGTGTGACGCTTGTCAGAAGTTTTCACGCCGAGATCATGTTCCGGCTCAAGAGCTATGGATGATTCCCATCACTTGGCCATTTTCTACTTGGGGGCTTGATATGGTGGAGCCCTTTAAGTGATCCAAGGATAAGAAGACCCACCTATTGGTGGCGGTTGACAAGTTCACTAAATGGGTTGAAGCGGAGCCCGTAAGCAAGTGTGACGCAGCTACGGCGGTTCAATTTCTCAAGAAGATTATCTTCCGCTTTGGCTTTCCACATAGCATCATCACAGATAATGGCAAAAACCTTTCTAAAGGTGAGATGGAGGACTTCTGTCAGAGAGAGCACATCCGGCTTGATATAGCATCCGTGGCTCACCCCTAGTCTAATGGTCAAGCTGAAAGAGCTAATCAAGAAATTTTGGAGGGTATCAAACCCCGGATCATGGTTCCTTTAAAGTGGACGCCGGGTTGTTGGGTGGAAGAATTACCTTCTGTGTTATGGAGCATCAACACCACCCCCAACAGATCAATAGGTTACACACCTTTTTTCATGGTTTATGGGGCAGAGGCGGTCCTCCCAAGTGATATTCGTCATGATTCGCCCCGGGTTGCTAATTATGTTGAAGCGGACAATGAGCAAGCACGCTAGGAGGCGTTGGACCTGTTAGATGAGAAGCGGGACATGGCTTTGGCTCGTTCGGCGGTTTATTAGCGAAACCTGCGGCGTTATCACAGCTGCCGGGTTAAAACAAGAACCTTTCAAGAAGGCGACTTGGTGCTCTGTCTCATCCAGGATCATACCGATATACACAAGTTATCCCCACCTTGGGAAGGGCCCTTTGTGGTCATCAAGAATCTGCACAACGGATCATACTACCTCATTGATGTTCGAGACAACTCACATAGTTCTGAGGAGGAGACCCGGCGGTCGTGGAACATAGCTCTCCTTCGGCCTTACTACACTTAAGCCATAGGCTTCTCTTATGTACATATTTTGACAATGTATATATTATGATCAATATAATAAACCGGCATCCTTGCTACAAGTAGGGCTTCTGCCATTCTCTTCAAATATCTTTTGGTTACATGGGGGCTTCAACTGACAATGCGGAGTTCTTCTTTATAAACTGGCTATCATGCCACAATATAGCTTGGGAGCTTCACACCCACGGGGCCAAAGAGAGTCTGGATGCTATGCACAGCTCAAACATAGGCACCCATTGAGCACAACTCACAAACATTACTTGGGGGCTCTTTGTGCACTGCAACAAAGAGTTTGAAAGGACCCTTGTAATATGCTATCAAGCATGGCTTGGAAGCCTGGTGTATTCACCTAAAACCCCAGGTTAACTTGCCTTCATCAAGTAAGCCACTCCTATCCAGGTAATCCTGGCACGGCCCGCCGAACATTTGACAAGTTAATCTCATATAGACATTGAACTTGTCAAAGTTAAAACGACGATTGGTTAGTTGGAGGTCCATCTTTCAAGGCTTTGTCAAATGGTTTAACTCAGCGGCCTGTCAGCCCATGAAAGCCTCGAATTTGGGCCTGGCAGCCCTTGAAAAGCCTTGACTACACGGTTTTATTTGCCTTTGTCAAAGATCTTTTCTCTTTTGATGAATTTTATGTTGAACTAGTGTCTATTGACCCGGTATGGCTTTTCTGTCATCATAATAATCCGGTGTTTGTTAACCCAGCTTGGTTTTCAGCTACAAGTTGTTAGACCATATTATCAAACCGGTGTTTAAAAACCTGGGCTGGCTTTGACTACATGTCACCAGCATGATCATCCGGTGTTTATCACAACCCGGTATGACATATTATATACACCAGCACTGCATGGTGGGAGTTATCAATACTCAAGATTTGCATCTTCACCCTTACTACAATTAAAGTTGGTAAACCAACTAAGGGATTTCATATCACAGGTATCATTTATTTCATATTTTAATATTTATCCAGATTTGGTTATCAGCCAGGCTTTATCTTGGGCATTATGACCCGTCCGGCGGGAAACCGCTAGGACAATTCTTCTTATGCAGACATAAGGATCGCATGAAATTTTCAAAGTGTATAAGCAAGCACAACAAATATCATGGTGGATCAACAAAGTCATCCATCAGTGCCACAGATCAAAGTATTTTAACTAGCCTATTACAAGGCGCTTTGAGGCCCAAAATAATGATTGTTTTTACACAGAACAAAGTCTGTGACAATAAATAGATTGCCGGATCAAGACTCATCACCAGGTCGACATGAGGTTGATGGATCTTCAGGTGTCGGTTCAACCTCCTCCTCCCCACCAAGTGGCTGGAAGTCAACAATGGTCCAGTCAATCCGGGTTAAAGCCTCAAAGACAACCTCTTCACTTATCAGATTAGACGGTTCAACATCAGGGACATAAGTGTGCTTACGAATTGGCGGAATAAGATTCTGCACTTCCTTCATAGCAGTGTCAACTCGATGGTTGTTGGCATCATAGAAGGACCGATGAGAAGTCAAGTTCACCTCTTCAGCCAATTGACTTGCTATTGGACGCATTTCCTTAGTCAGGGCTTTGAGAGCTTCATTATCAAATGCTGATCCGTTTTCTTGTTCATCCGGATAGCCCTTGGCGATATCAACTAGATCCAGGTCAGCTATCCATTATTTGGCACGAGTCAGTGCTAACAAAGCACCAGCCCTGGCAGCAGATCGCTTCAACTCCTCTATCTAAGCAGGAGTCATTGAGAGCCTGGCCAAAGTAACATTGATCAAGGTTGGTGCCGGTTTGTTGTATGAAGCTGCAGAGATGACTCGTTGTGCACCTGTATACAGTTGTTCAATCAATGTGTAAGCTGCCTTTAACTTCATCCACATATCTGCGCCTAGATGAGCAATGTGATTACCTACAATGGTTTAAGAACTTAATGTTAAACCGGCGGAGTTGAAGATACTTCAAAACATGCTATTATAAACTACTTACCAAAAATTGCAGTTGTCATGGCGTTCACTTGATGTTTCAGCCCAATCAGCTCTTCCTCCACCGGTTTAAGAGCTGCTTCGGCGTCTTCAGCCCGCTTCAACAAAGCAGCCTTTTCGGTTTCCCAGTTGGTGCGTTCAGTTTTGAAGCCATCCTTCAATTGTTCCATGGTAGTCAAAGCGCCCTTTAGCTCCTCTTTGGCTTTAGAGGTCTCTTCTTGCAGGGACTTGATGTTTTCTTGAAGATCGGCGATTTGAGACTCTTTGGTATTTATATCTGTCTGCAAAAATCAGAAGAGGATGCTATTAAAATTTCTCTCAAAAGTCCCAAGCACATAACAAGTTATACACTTGGCACTTGGGGGCTAATGCGGATTGCTTTTTAAAACGGATATTTTAAAGTCCCAAGGCTCAATACAAGTATTAAACTTGGCACTTGGGGGGCTAATGCCTAATTGATCAGTTAAATCCAAGGTGAAGGCAGTTGATAAGGACAAAATGTTAACAGAAAGTCCCGATTCATCTTGTTAAAGATAAACTGGCCCTTGGGGACTACTCAATTAAAGTATTCTTAATATTAGAACACCCGGTTTGTCTTCAAGAGATAAACCGGCCCTTGGGGGCTACATTGGAGTTGATATACATTACAAGCAAATGAAAAGTGTTTTGAAGATTACCTCATAGCGTTCCTTCATTAAGTTCACCAAACCGGCTTCATAATCCCGGCTGGTGTATAGGCGGTTTAAAAATCCGGAATGGAGCTCCTGGGCAGAAAGGTTAACAAAGCTGGACAGATCTGTCTTTCCTTTTCCCTTGCCCATAGCCGCAAACTCTTCCTTGGCAGTGTGCTTGGCTAAAGCAACCGGATTGCCAGGGGCAGTATGAGCAGTACCAGTGATAACAACATCACCATTGCTACCTTTTGATGGGGTTGGCGGATTTACATTATCCCTGGCCGGGCTTCGCACGCTTTCGCCTTTGGCTGGGCTTGGAAGATCAGCATGCGGACTGGCCGGGTTGACTTCTGGCGGTTCAACATATGTATCCTAACTTTGAGGTACAGGATCATCAATGGCAATGTCAGCATCTCTATTAGCGCCTTCTGAAATTCTGTCCGGTTCAACCTCTTCAGTTGGAATATTGGTTTTTGCTTTCTTACTCAGATGGGCTTTGGCGCTGTAATATTAAAACAAGAGGTCAGTTGGTAAATCGGCGCAAGAAGAAAAAGTTAAAGACAGTATACTTACCCAGGGACGGTCTTGAGGGGAGGCATTTGAGTGGTTGATGAACCGCCCGATGAAGAATTGGAAGACACCTGGTAATTCGAATCAAATGGATTAAGTGGGTATCAGAAGCAACCCTTCAAAGGATAATTTTTTTGGAAGAACAAGAAACCTCTGGACGATGCTTCCAGGTTGGTGTATCCGGTAAACCGGAGGAAGTGACCTGTTGGCCGCTATGCCGGGTTGTGCGACGACCTTCATGTTGCTGTGTCTTCAAAGAAAATTGTGGATCCAAATATGCAAGTGGGTGAGAGTGTTTTACTTTCCGAACTGCACGTCGGAGTTTTTGAACCGGCACATGTTCTGAATTGGAAGAAAGGATGATTACCTCAACATGGTCCGCACGGCTGGCTTCTGCATCATCCTGGTAATAATCATTGTCAATAAGGTGTACGAAAAATGAGCCAAGGGAATCAAGTTCTACCTCGTTTTCCGATTCATCGACATCCTCGGGCGGATCAGAGGACTCGACAATTTTCTTCTTGCCTACTTTCTTTATGACTTTGCTTTTTGGGCGAGGAGCCCTCACTGTTTTGTCTGAAGTTTTCCTCGTCCAGAATGGATCTTTGGCCTGTCAAAACAAACAAAGGGTTATCAGAACAATGTTAAAGCGGAGAGGGATTAAAAAAGGTACAAAAGGTAAACTTCTTACTGCTGGCGGTTTGTTGGATGTATAAAAGGGAGCCAATCCGGTTTTGTTGCATGCCGCGACCGGTTCATCCAGCATTTTCTTCATGGATTCAGTGACTTCCTCGTCAATCATTTCCATTTCATGATACCGTTGAGGGTCTTTGGTGTCCCCAGTATACTCATGCATCAAACGGGTGCGGCGGCTTAAAGGCAGAATACCCCAGGAAACCCAGCAACGGACAAGATGAACACCGGTTAAACCGTTTGCTAGAAGGGCCAGAGCTTAATACTCTGAGGTTCATAAGCATGTCGCTCTTTAGCAGTGAGCCGTTGAGGCAGTGGATGGCCATTACTAAGCCGCTCAGCACGGTAACCCAGCAGAGGGTTTTCATCAGCAGGCGCGGTGTTCTGACAGTAGAACCAGGTTTGATTCTAGTCCTTTGGATGGCTGTGGTGCTTGGCATGAGGGAAATCAACTTCCTTCCTTTTCTGAATTTACACGCCGCCAAGTTCAGTATTGGGGCCGTCAGAGAATTCGGTTCGGCGGTTTAACTGGAAAAAGTCTCTAAAGAGCTCTATAGTTGGTTCTTCTTGAAGGTAAACTTCGCTAAACACTTGAAAGTTGCATATATTGGACACAGAATTTGGTACAATATCTTGAGGATGGAGTTGGAAACTAGCAAGCACATCCCGGATTTTTTTTGAACCGGGGGGACTGAAACCCCGGTTTAGATGTTGCATGAACACAATCATTTCCCCGTCTTGAGGTACTGGAGGGCACTCAGGGCCAGGAACTCGCCAATGGAGGACATCTTTCTTGGCCAAAGCGCCAGTCAAACCATAAACATTGAGCTGCGTTTCTGTGATCTGGGAAGGAACCCAGTTGCACGCGGCGAATTGCTTGGTCATGTTGGAAGGTCAACTAAAAAAGTATGAAGGATGGTTTATGATTCAAGGTTGATATGTACAAACCAGAGTTAAATCGGGAAGTTATACATGTTAAACCGGTTATTGCTATTCAAAGTCAGGACGACGGTTTAAGTGAGGGCTAATGGTACCAAGCGGATTATGATTTTCTACAAGTTAAACCGCCTATGGAGGAAGCAGCAGAGCTGAAATTCACTAAGTGTTGCAGAAACAAGTTTCACACAATGATGATATAATTTTGGATCTACCGTGGTTCAGTAAAGAAAAATTTCTGAGTCCTACAATGGCGATTAAGCAGAACAGAGAAAGTCTAGAGGGAATTTGTACAGGAATAGCAAGATTTTATACAACGGCAGATTAAAGCTAGGGATCTACCGCAGAAAGAAACTATCAGGTCTAAGCTAAGATGCAGTAAGAAGCCAAGAGGAAAAGTGGAGAAGCACTGATGAACGCCGACAAACACAGATGAAAACGAAGCCCTAATGGAGATCTAGGGTTAAGGAAGGGAGTACTTACCAGGGCGGAGGAGTATTGCCGAATCTCTGGTACGAAGAGGGTGATGCAGCGGCCTAGTCGATGCAGATTCAAGGGTTGACGGCGGCGGTGGTGCTTGAGCTCTTCGGGTCGCGAGGAGGAAAACGAGAGGCAAGGAGGAAAATGGAAAGATGTCACGACCGGTTTTTCGGGTATTAATTTCCAGAAAACGGCCGTTGTGCTCACCAGCCCCAGGATTACTGTTAGCTGATGAGACATCGACTTGATACAGAATTTCCAAGCAAAATACAAAATATGTAGTACAAGACCATTCTGGCCTGTGAGTACAACAAATGGTTTCTAGTGGTTTATGGAAGAAGCGGTTTGTGGATCATCAGTGTCTATGGGACTCCATTTCCCAACAGGAACAGCTGACCATGTTAACTCCTATCTTCGCGAGGTTGCTATCACCATTGCGTAGGTTCCGGGGCTGTCACCATGGTCGCTCCTCTTCGCGCAAGAAATCTGGCCAAGACAAGAGCCAGGGACAAGCCAGTGAGTACTTTGAATGTACTCGCAAACATTATGAACATGGGTATAATAGAACAACGATGTTTTGAAATATTTTATGCTCACGGCGTCAGTCACAAAAGACATTAAAAACTCTGATGCATGCGAGCAGGTTATTTGTGAATATGCAATAACATATTAATAATAAAATGCACCGATCGGGTGTCTGAAGCGACGCCTTGAAAGGTTAGTAAATAAAGAGAAAAGCCTTTGTCGGGCGTCTGAGCGACACCACATAAAGGGCTTATAAAGAAAATAAATAACAGCATGCCACAGACGGGCGTCTGAGCGACACCACATAAAGGGCTTATAAAATAAATAACAAGCATGCCACAGTCGGGCGTCTCAGCGACACCGCATAAAGGGCTTATAAGGTAAATAAATGACAAGCATGCCATAGTCGGGCGTCTCAGCGACACCGCATAAAGGGCTTATAATGTAAATAAATGACAAGCATGCCATAGTCGGGCATCTCAGCGACACCACATAAAGGGCTTATAAATAATCACAGTGAATATCCAGGAGGTAGAACCGTCCCAGGGATGTTCAATAATTCAAATAATATAAAGGGTTAGTCCATAATAAACATAATCATCACAAGTCATCAGTCATGATCCGGGTTCTGGTTTAGTAGTTCTCCTCCAAAGACCGACTCTAAGACCGACACTTGACCCGACCCAGACTGTAATCCTTAACCATGGACACGGCTATTCGAATAGATTTAATCTCCGCAGAGGGTGTACTCTTTACCCACGAGTAACGGATTCCTTTAGTCCATCGGGACTAATTCCGTCTACGGCCTTTTAGTTGAAAACACACCTAACTTGCACACACCAGCTTAACTTACTGGTGTCTGGAATCACCAACGACACTTGTTATGCAAAACTCTAAGTGGGGAGTCTACAACCTCGCGTAGCATGGGATCAAATTTATATCGCGCGCTCTAAGGGGTGGCCTCCCCTCTCGGTCTCAACCGGAAACACCCATGCCCCCGGACCAGGTGGCCTGCCTACCAACTACAACCGGTATCTTCCACCATGGCCTCTCTGTACGGTGTGTGCTCGAAAGGGGTTAACGACTTACTGAACCGTACCCTACTTGTTGTAGAGACAAGTGGTAGTACGAAACAAGTATGGGGGTTACTGGAACAAGACTCGATCTATGGTCAACTTAGGAGGTTTAAGTATTCCCTGCATGATTAGCATAAAGAATATATTTCATCCAACAGACAGAATCACCACTCATCATACCCCTCATGCCATGCCAGACACAAACGTCTCGACGAGGAACTAGGCACAAGCTCGGGTCAACCCAAGACAGAGACTTTCCCGTTTTCCTTTCGGTAGGCACGAAAGGCACACGAGGATGATCAATATCACAAGCATGTCCATTTCCAATAGCAAGGAAATTTCCAATAAACATTCATGCAAATGATCACATCACCACATAAAATAATGAGTTCTAAGTACTGAGGTGGTGTCATAATCGTGTCAAACAACGCATGCAAAATATAATGCCAGGGTTCAGAATGCTTGCCTTCAAAGTGTGGAAAGGCAGGGTGCACTCCAAAACTTTTGAAAGCCTCCTACTTTCTCTCCCAAAAATCCTATTGTAAATAAATTTGGATTAACACACATTTCCAAAACAGCACAAAAAGTTGTCAATTTTTTTTTCAAGTAAATCTTAAAATAAACTAGACAATATTTGAGAGAGGTAGGAAAAAGAATCAACTCATTTGGAGTTATAATTAAAAAGTTATAGGCAGTCAAAGTTTTGGTCAAAACCTGTTATTTAAAATTAAAATAGAAAAATAAAACGTTTCGATTTTACGTACACGTCGAAGGCGTATTCTGGAAACACGTTTCCACTTATGCCTGCGTGGATCGGCACTGGGACACTGACAGTGGACCCGCCTGGCCCACTGGTCATGTTTGACCAGTCCACGCGCGCGTCGCCTCCTCCGACCTAATAGAGGCGGAGCTCCGGCGATGCTCGCCAGCGAATGGCATCACCGTTCGGGAAACAGAGGCCATCCACGGGTTCAGGGGATCGATATGGTCACTCCAGCGGTCGATACGGTCTCTGGGGTGGACGAAGCTACCGGCGGCGAGCTTCGCAGCGGACGGTGGTCGTCGGGCAAAGTGATTTTTCTCTCGCAGTGAGTCCCGATCAAAATGGAGTAGGGGGATGGATTCATGAGGGGGAGAGGAAGCTCCTGGTGAAGAGAGTGGGAGGGGGAGGCTCTGGTGGCGCCGGAATGGCCAGGGCAGTGGAGGCGGCTGCGGTTGCCGGAGATGGGGAAGAAGACCTCCCCGGGTCGATTGGCTGCCACGGGAGAATTTGGGGAGCATTCTGAGGCTGCCTCTGGAACGGAACGTGCTCGGGGGCCTCTTATATGGCACGACAAGGTCGGTTTGCGGCGGTCGTGGATAAGTTTGCCAGCGAACCGCCTCCCTATAGCGGTAGGGCGTCGTGGCGATGACGAGGGCTAGAGGACACGCGAGAGAATGAGGCTGAGCTGTTCCAGGGGCAGGTGGCGAGTGGGGGAGGCTTGGGCGGCACCGACCTGGCAGAGATGCACTGCGGACGCCGGCGTGCCACCAAGGGCTCTGACGGCGGTGCTGCAGGGCACCAGGGCTGCTAGGTGGGATGCGGCGAGAGGGGGAGTGTGTGGCGCGACTCTGTGGTGGGGATAAAACCAGGGGCGCGACGTGGCGGCTTGGGCGCGGCACATGCAAAACGCGTGCTCTTCTCGCGCACAGAGCACGCACGGGACGTGCTTGTCAAAATGCCAGGGCGTCTAAGGTTGCTAGAGAGCCACTGCAAGTCCACAGGACTAGGTTAGAGACATTCAGAAGGCTACTGGACAACTTGGTTTGGGGCAAGGGAAAAGTTCACAACACAAAACCTTCAACCATGCCAGATCTGTTCATGCACACATGGTGTTCAACAAAATGCTAGAGGCACCTAGGGAGTACTTGGGGTGGTCAAAACTTCCAGAGTGGGTTCTCTCTAGATGCAAGAGAGGGTGGTGGGGTTAGTTTGTCAAAAGAAGAAACTTGCTAGTGCAAGTTTTTGCAAAACTTCAATTCTGGACAGAAGGTAAATGGCATCAATGCATGGACCAAAAATCTCCCAATGGGTGCATGCTCCTGGACTTAGGGGTTTTGCAGGGAGGACTACAAGTAGGAGAAAGCTCATGGGTAGAGGAGCAAGTTAGCAGATGGTTGCAGTACAAATCCCTAAGTTGCACCAGAATGGAAATGAGGTTGATTCACTCAAATTTTTCAAAGAACATCACTGGGTTTTTGCATAAAGTTGAATTGCATGCTACCACTGACATCTCATAATTTTGGTGGAGGCTTTAAAGAAATTTTTAAATAGGCTGTAGTGTAAATTTGCCCACTGGACCAGATTTGAAAATATGGTGTAGAGCTCAAAATATCCAAAGATTGAAATATATTTTTGCATAAAAGTGTTTTAAAAACATCACATGACATCTAACTATTTTGGTGGGATTTTTGAATGAATTTATAAAAGGGTTGCAGTGCAAATGGGACCCTAAACTTATGAAAAACCAAATTAGAGAAATAAAGCTCAAGGGAAAAATAATTATATAAATAATCCTACTGATAAAAGAATTGTTTTATTTGAGAGGAAAAATAAGTCCAACAATGATTGGAAAGTTTTCACTTGGGTAAAAACTACATAATAATAAAGAAAAGAGAGGTTCTAAAATCAAAAGAAAATCCAGAAAACAAAAGTTTAAGTTTCCTGGCAAAATTTTAATTAGTAAAACAGGGTTAAAAATTTTGGGGTGTCACAAAAGACCCCCGGCTTTATTTATAAAGAGAAGGGGATAATTGGCAGGCGCGAGAATCGAGGAGCCTGAAGCAGCAAAAGGGGGCGCAGTTGTCGCCTCGATCCTCGGGATATAATTACTGAAGGGAATCTTTATTTTCTTTTTATACAAGAGATGACGTCATGACAATCTATTGCTGTGTCCAGAGGATGACATCACGGCGGTTTAACAAAGTTTACAGGAGAAGACATCATGGCAGTTTACGAGAAATATAAGAAGATGTTCACGGAATTTTTTGAAGTATTGAAGATTGACATGAATAGGTTCAAATCAATCTGAGGCCTAATGTTGGGGATATAACTACTGAGTGTAAACTGCCCAGGAGGGGCTGGTTCACCCTCAACTATATTGAAGCCCATGAAGACCCAGAAGATGGCGCTTTACTAAAGAAGCTTAGAGGCCCGGAGCCCAAAGGCGGATTAGGGCCCGTAGTGGTAAACCGCCATGGTTACATAACTTGTATTAGAAGCTAGGAAGGGAGAGACCGAGCTGGACACTTGTATGAGCCGGCCTCGGGACTCTGTAAACCGGCCGAGTGTCAACCTGTGTATATATAGGGACGACCGGATGGCGGTTCAGGGACAGGAAACAACAACTCGAGAGCCAGGCATAGCGTGTTTGCTCCCTGGCAATCGAAACCACAATAATTCCATCACAACTAGACGTAGGCTTTTACCTTCATCGAAGGGGCCGAACTAGTATAAAACTCTCGTGTCCTTTGTCTGGTTTAACCCCTTTAAGCTAACCCATCGTGATGGCTGCACGACAAAGTCCTTTCACGAGGACATCTGACGTGATATTTCCAGGACAGCACCTATCGGCCAGAACATAAAGTTCGGCCACATCTTTGACCTTGTTCATTGCTAGCTATTCACGCATCTTGCGGTTGCACACATTCTGATGGAATGCGCTAATCATGGCGGCGGGATGAACATCTGGGATGTTGTACTGTACTCGGTTGAACCTCTGTATGTACTTGCGTAGGCTTTCACCTTCCTTCTGGGCGATGATATGCAAATCGCTTGCCTGGCCATGAGCTTGATGGCCCCCAATGAAGGCACCAATGAACTCATGACACAAATCCGACCAAAGACATGGAGTCCGCCGGCAAGTGCATAAACCATGACATGACGTTGGGCTTAAGTGCCAACGGGAAGTAGTTGGCAAGCACCTTGTCGTCGCGAGCTCCAGCAGCTTGCATCGCGATGGTGTAGATGCCTAGGAACTCCGACGGGTGAGTCTTGACGTTGTACTTCTCACCAACATCGGGCTTGAATAAGCGGTGGGAGGGCCACTGGAACTGCCGCAGCTCACGGGTAAAAGCTGGGCAACCCACCTCATTGGGTAGGCCACCATAGCCTCCCGGTGCCGGGTGGTTCATAGTGGGCCCTGCCCGCCTATCTGACTGGTGGCGCGCTTCGCGCCGGCATTCGATGGTGGTTCAAGCATCTTCAAGAGTTCGCTCATGAAGAACTTGGCTTTGATCGCGGTGGGTCCATGGGTCGGACGACGCTATGGAAATGTTGTCACGAGCGTCATCACGACGGATCGACACCCGTGGTAACTGGTGTGGGGGAGGAGAGTGCACCATGGCTGCACCACCTTCGGGCCTTCCATCACTAGCATGCGGTGGCTCGATGGAGCATCGGCCTGAGGGCCCCGCCGGTCGTGGCTCGTCTCTGTTGGCGACGCCGACGAGCCTCCGGATGGTGGCTCTCCATTCATCGAGCTTTTCCACAGTAGGAGGAAAGTCAAGAAGCAGCTCTGCGCGCGCCAAAGCTTCTGCTGGCGTGGGCGGTGGCGAAAGCTGCATGGACCGTGACATGCTCCGACTTCTAACCATGTTAGAAGGAGCTCTATCACGGCCTTATGGTTGTACACCATTTCTGCCAGCACTTCGGCGTGCATGCTGGCCTCCTTCGTCCTGCGAATGATGCGCAGGGCTTTCCCATGGCGGCTCCCGGGGTCACCAGCGGAGTGACGCTGCTCATCGCGCACAACTTGGGAAGAGCGCGTGCGGCTCGTCGTCCTACTCACGAACGACGCCGCTCGCCAGGCATTGACTGCCAGAGTGATGCGGTTGTTCATGGGTCGTGCCTCGGCTTCCGTTCGTGACCGCCCCGCTGCTCGCCCGCACTTGTACGGGCAGTCCGGCTCCGGATGAACCGATCGCCTTCGTCGTCTTCTTCTTGGGGGGCATGGCAATGAAGAACGGCTTAACTGACTACTATTCCGGATTTTCACAACTGCGCACCCCCTACCTGGCGCGCCAGAGTTGTCGGTGGAAAACGACACCTATGGGATCACTGGAATCCTACTATGTTCCGGCGGGCACGAGGTTGTGGAAAGAGCGGGATCAGGAGTCAGCAAGCACAAAGATCGTTTACCCAGGTTCGGGCCGCGAGGATGCGTAATACGCTAGTCCTGCTTTTGTGTCTATTTGAGTGTTCTTGGAGTTCTTGAGCTAGCTACGGTGCGTCACTTGTCCAAGGAGCTGAATCCCTCTCTAGTAGGCCTCGGGCCTCCTTTTATAGTCAAGGGGATCGCCACAGTGGCACATAGGAGGTGGAAGGGTATAAAGTGGCTGAGCTTATCGCTTGTCATTATGGGACAAGATGCATTAAATGTGCCCCTTAGGTGTCCCCTTGCTATATCGGGGACGGAAACAGGGCCCGTCCCGTCCGTCGCTGCTCCGTCTCGCTTCGACACACGTCTAGCCCAACGAGGCGTGAGTGCGATGTAGGCTGGCAGGCTGCTGAGTTGGCGTGGTGGTAGGGTCTTTACTAAGATCTACATGCCACCACGCAGGTGCTTGCTGAGTTGGCCTAGATGCCTCACATCGACACGCAGGTGCTCGCCTAGTTGGTGGGATAGCATCCGCATGGGAACGGCGGTGGAGTCTTGGCGGGTGTGGGCCTGGCTGCGGCCCCATGGATGTCCTCGGCAAGGGTCTTCCCGGGCCCCCGGCAAGGGTCTTGCCGTGGCATCACGGTCGTCCCTGGCAAGGATCTTTCCGGAGGTCTCGTGGTTTACCATGGCAAGGATCTTGCCGAGGATCATCGTCTTCTGGTTCTCATCTGATCTTGTGTGCTTTTGGTCTTCACAAAGATCTGCATGCCACCGTGGAGGTGCCTCCCGAGCCTTGGTTCCAACGTGGTTGATGGTGTTTGGAACCATTGGGCTCAAGGGTGGGGCGCTCCGCTGGCACTCGGCAAGTCGCCCCGGCAAGGTTCTCGCCGGGGCTGTGGAGGTTGCCCTGGCAAGGGTCTTGCCGGGGGAGTCCACCTCGCCCTCTTGCTCTTTTTGTCTCTAGTCTTGGCGTTGCTTGGATTGCTTCGTGCTCTAGCTTCCCTTCTCAGCCCTGCTAAGTGTGGTCGCGGGCGCGGCTCTGACTGCCCATGCACAAGTAAAGGGGTACAAAGGAGAGCCCCTTCTTTAGTACACCAACAGAAATTATGGTTGCTTCATCCATGCTTTGTGATTTGATGCCTCACTGCTTTGTGATTTGTGATATAAGCGACAGGGGAGTATACTCTATGCTCTATACTGTACATGCGTCCTAGCACAGGAGAAAGAGGAGAGATGTTGCATTTTTCTATTCCTTCAATCAATTAATCAGGGTGCTTCGGTTCCATCTTTTTGGCTTTGGCAACACCGTCCACAATGGTTCCCACGATGCCAAAAGCTATTTTCACATTTTGCTACACATTGTGGATGCCCTTAACCGTAGCACTTTGTTTTGCTCATGTGTGCTATCTATACAAATCTCAATTATATTGATCTAAAAAATTATAGAATTAAGATTAGTAAAAAGGAGGTGATTTTGCCGGGCGGATGGCGGGGGAGGTTTCTTATTTTTAGAGGACATTGTCCTGGCGGTTTGCTAACATGTGGTCCCACGTGTCAGTGCCTGACCAAGCCGATCCACATCCCACATGAGGCAGAACAATGGCAGAAGCAACACGTGGTTAACTTGAAGAAGATGAGGGAGAAGCGGATTCAGCAACGAGTGAAATGATGGTTGCTTCATCCCTCCAACTTATTTCCTTTAGCATTATTACTTCGTCCCTCCAACTTAACTGCGGGAAAGGTGCAACTTTGTGATTTGATGCCTCATTGCTCATTACTACACCGGCGCCATGACTGGGGTGCTTCACCCCGGCTGCTCTGCACTTATTTCGGCATGGCACGTGGACCCGGTAGCTTGATGTCCCACATGTCGGTGAAAGGGACTAGAAGATTTATGAAAGCGAGCGCTCCACTCTTACGATGGAGGAGTACACGACACGGCGACCCGGTGAACTATCACTTGTACTGTATAGTACTATAGTTTTGCTGTTTCGCACGATCCATCGATACAAACCCGGAAAGGGCGGGATTTTTCCCGCGCGGTAGATGATACTGGCCATACATTTCAAAGGCAATTTTAGTATATGCAAACTTAATAATTAAGTGACAATATGATATATAGTAAACTAAAAACACATATGATTTATTGTGTTACAGTCTAGTAGTAGTGTTGTATTGCATAGTTGCTAGATGTTGTTGGGGAACGTAGCAATAATTCAAAATTTTCTATGCATCACCATGATCAATCTATGGAGATTATAGCAACAAGAGAGGGAGAGGATGAGCATCTTCATACCTTTGAAGATCGCTAAGCGGAAGCGTTACAAGAACGCGGTTGATGGAGTCGTACTCATGGTGATTCAAATCGTGGAAGATCCGATCTAGCGCCGAACGGATGGTGCCTCCGTGTTCAACACACGTACAGCCCGGGGACGTCTCCTCCTTCTTGATCTAGCAAGGGGAGAGGAGAAGTTGAGGGAGAACTCCGATAGCACGACGGCATGGTGGTGGTGGAGCTCGTGGTTCTCCAGCAGGGCTTCGCCAAGCACTACAGACGAGGAGGAAGAGTTTGAGGAAGGAGGGGCTGCGCCAAGGGAAGGGGTACAACAGCCCTCCCCCCCTCTATTTATAGGGTGAAGGGGAGAGGGGGCCGGCCCCTCTAGATCCCATCTAGAGGGGGGCGGCCAAGAGGGGGAGACTTGCCACCCAAGAAAGGTGGAGGCGCCCCCTCCCCTAGGGTTTCCAAACCCTAGGCACCTTGGGCCCTTGGGGGCGCGCACCAGCCCACTAGGGGGCTGGTTCCCTCCCATATTCAGCCCATTAAGTCCCCCGTGGCAGGTGGCCCCACCCGGTGGACCTCCGGACACCTTTCGGTGGTCCCAGTACAATACTGATAACCCCCAAAACCATTCCAGCGACTGAAACTGGACTTCCCATATATAAATCTTCACCTCCGAACCATTCCAGAACTCCTCGTGGCATCTGGGATCTCATCTAGGACTCCGAACAACCTTCGGTAACCACATACAATTTCCCATAACAACTCTAGCGTCACCGAACCTTAAATGTGTAGACCCTACGGGTTCGAGAATCATGCAGACATGACCGAGACAGCTCTCCGGTCAATAACCAACAGCGGGATCTGGATACCCATGTTTGCTCCCACATGTTCCATGATGATCTCATCGGATGAACCACGATGTCGGGGATTCAATCAATCACGCATACAATTCCCTTTGTCAATTGGTACGTTACTTGCCCGAGATTCGATCATCGGTATCCCAATACCTCGTTCAATCTCGTTACCGGCAAGTCACTTTACTCGTTCCGTAATGCATGATCCCACGAGTAACATTGAGCTCATTATGATGATGCGTTACCGAGTGGGCCCAGAGGTACCTCTCCATCATATGGAGTGACAAATCACAGTCTTGATTCGTGCCAACCCAACAGACACTTTCAGAGATACCTGTAGTGTACCTTTATAGCCAACCAGCTACGTTGTGATGTTTGGTACACCCAAAGAATTCCTATGGTATTTGGGAGTTGCACAATCTCATGGTCTAAGGAAATGATACTTTACATTAGAAAAGCTCTAGCAAAACAAACTACATGATCTTGTGCTATGCTTAGGATTGGGTCTTGTCCATGACATCATTCTCCTAATGATGTGATCCCATTATCAATGACATCCAATGTCCATGATCAGGAAACCATGACCATCTATTGATCAACGAGCTAGTCAACTAGAGAGTCACTAGGGACATGTTGTGGTCTATGTATTCACACATGTATTACGGTTTCCAGTTAATACAATTATAGCATGAACAATAGACAATTACCGTGAACAAGAAATATAATAATAACCATTTTATTATTGCCTCTAGGGCATATTTCCAACAAATGTAACATGCGAGAACGTGTAGAGATGTAGTTTTGGAGGGCTTATAGAGAGAAAAGCGTAAATATGGTCACCGAACTTCAGAATAAGCTGATTACGATCACTATATACGTTTTGCAGTGATTATACGGTCACTTGCTCCGGGTTCAGCATCGGATTGCACTCTGTTGACCGGCCAAATAGTCTGCATGGCACCATGTTGACTATTTATATTGACCACGTTCCTTGTGGGTCCCACCTGTCTGTTCGCAAGGGAAAAGGTCAGATAAACACAAATTTACGTAGGCGCGACAAGACTCCAACCCATTCGTGGTAATCACCTGGTTGTTTATGTCTCTGTTAGGGCCTGATGTGTGCGCATGCATGTGTAGGTTGAGCATTTGAGCGTGAGAGTGTGTGTTGGTCGTGTGATGTACTGGTGTGTGCATGCATGCGTGCGTGTGTGCGTGTGAGTGTAGCGTGTGAGTGTTGCGTGTGTGCGTGGCTGCATGTGTTCATGTAAGTGTTGCATGCATGCAGTTCATGTGCATGCGTGCGTGTGTGTCTAATCACCACACCAGCTCTTGTGTGTTAAAACAGACGGCTCAGCATGGCAATACAAGGCCACCTTGTCCACTATGCCCGCGGTCATGACTTCGAATCACCGTCCAATATTTGTTTATCGTTTGTTTTCATTCTTACTAGCAAGATGCTCATGCGTTGTACGTAACATCAAGATGCATTTGTATGACTAGTTTATCTTGTGATAGAAAAGGATGAACGAGGGAAGGCCTTATTTGCAAATGTGGAGAGGTGAGTGGGTACCTTTTTGGAAAAATTGCATAGTTTCCTTCCTATCCGTCAGATATAAATCGGACGACCTATATTGCAGGATGGCAGGCACACCATCATCACCAACTCTGTTTTTTATAAGAGTGTAGATGTAGAGTAGATACAAGCCGACAAGTGGTCCCAATGGTTGTGAGATAATGTGATGCAACACTAGAGGTGCCATGTGGAGCGTTTAACCGATCAACTAGTCGTGTCTTGAGCAAATCAAGAGCTATACGGTGAGCCCGTGACTGTATAATAACCACAAAACGTAAATGGTGACCATAATGAGTGGATTCTGAAGTCCAATGTATGTATCATACTTTCACTTCAAATACAATGATCGTCACTGTATATATCACGAGAGAAAGATGAAACATGCGTGAATGTGTTGGGGGCTTACTTTTCGAGGACCCGGAGATAGTTTGTGTGCGTACGTGAAAGGGGCATAGAGGGGGGTATGCGATGGAGAGAGAGATGCTCTTCGTTTCTCTTTATTATGACTAACTTTATATATAGTATTAAAAATATACAAATTCATAGTGTGGAATAAATATCATTGTGGGCACCAGGCAATGCAAATTAGCGTTCATACTCCTCCATATAACTTTGTAATGTTGTATATATGTAGAAATTCTAAAATAATTTTTTGGCCACACTTTATTCAAAAGGAATGTTGTATGCGAAATAAACATGCAGAGAGGGCTTTTTAGATCAGTGGGGTATGTGATGTAACATGTTTGAATGTGTAGTTGATGCATTTGGCAGGGCCTAGAGAGGTATGTGTGTGTATTACATATTCGAGAGAGGCATGGATAGAGGGGCCGGCGGGGGTGGGGGGTGTGGGAGAGATAGCACGAGAAATGAGAGTGGTCTAGAGAGAGAGACGAATATGACGTCACGACGAGAGATTCCCTTGAGTGTGTATATGCAAGGGAGGAGGGGATAGATGCACCAGGAGAAAAAAAATTGTGTGGTGTCTGTGTTGGTATGTGTGGGTGTGAGAAGATAACGAGAGATGGGGGTAGAGGGTTTGTCACCGCAAGAGGGCCGGTGGGTCGAGGTGAGGCCCTTCGTTCGGTTCTATCCTGCGCCACATTGGTTGGCCTGTGATGCATTTAGGGAGACCCATAGATGACTAGTCGTACAAGACAAAGATAGCATAATTGTGAAGGACTCTTTGTCCACTGACAAAGCCGGCTAGGATTTGTAACCCTAGGTTCTCGGACCAAGGTAACCCCTTATCTCTGATATTACTATTCATCCAACCTAAATTTAAGGGCCATCCTACAGAATGCTCCGCTAGAATCATACTCATCGATTAGGAAGAGAGGTGTGAGACAATGCGTGAGAGACATGCCTAAAGATAATGTGCATACATGAGACATATAGACAGGTCTATGTATATATAAAGGGTGGATGGGGATTGTGCGTGTGTATGCTTGTGAGAGTAAGAGTGCTTGTGATAAAGGTTAGTGAAAACAGTCATAAATGGTTACGAGAGGGAGGGAGGGTTATATCGAGAGCATGTCTGTGAGAAAGACACCTCGGGAGAGAGTGTGCGACCATGTGTGAGAGACCACCGATGGAGAGTGAAACTACACATAAAAGACCGATGTACACATTGATTAGAGATATAAGTTGTATCCAAATATTAGGATGGGATCATGATATTTGCAATTAGCGTAAGGAACGGTCATTGATCCATCAGATATCTAGATTCTATCGAATTTAAGCATGTCTATTTTATTATTCGACATAATTGATCCACATAGTTAGTATTTTGAACTCCAAACAATGCGTCGCTTTAGCAATCGAATATAAACGTGAGCATAGTTCATGTTGTGTGTGTAAATCACATTATACATACGAAAGTTACACAATGAACATTATAAATAGCTACCTATGAACTAGCATACATTATGGTGGTTTAAAAAATCGAATTCAACATGAAGCCCATTCAATTATTTGAATTCGGTATCATGGGATTAGTAAATCATACCTAAATTATGGGGGCACCAATCTTTGCTCTAATTTTGTACATAATAGCATATGTAGTCATGTACAAAATAGATTCAAATTTAGCTCCTCCATTCCAAAATAATCGTAGTTATAGGATTTTCAAGTGTCAAAATTTCAAAAAGAAGCGGATAATTTAATGAGGTTTTCAAACATACAAGGTCAAATTTAACATTGTATATTCAGTTCAATCCTCAAAGTTCAAGAGTACTCTAAACATGAATGCTTGTGTTCCAAAATTTCGAACGAATCGCCAAAAGAGACTCTACTCGCCCGAAACCGCATGAGACCAGTGTTTGGTAGTACAAGGAAATTACTTTTCTAATAACTCTGACCTGTGAAACATACAGGCCCGACGTCCAAAGGTCTAAACCGGGGTAGGTTTGTATCTTCATCTAGACGCCACGCAACCGCCTTCGAAAAACATTCATACACAATGGCCGCCTAAGCACACATGCGCGCGGCCGAAATCACTCCCGCCCACTATTTGGTGACACCTGGGATTACTATCCTACCCCCGACCCGCAGTAGGTCCGAAATTTAAGAGGGGGGCAAAGTTTGTACTTTCCCCAAATTTCAAACAAGAACGTCCCATCTTCTGTTCAAAAAAGCCAAAAGCAAGCGCGTCCCAGACCGAAACATGGTTCTCCCTTAGCTCCCCCTATTGGGGAATGTTGCAGAAAATAAAAAAATTTCCTACGGTTTCACCAATATCCATCTGTGAGTTCATCTAAGCAACGAGTGATAGGAGTGCATCTACATACCTTTGTAGATCGCGAGCGGAAGCGTTCAACAGAACGGGGATGATGGAGTCGTACTCGCCGTGATCCAAATCATCGATGACCAAGTGCTGAACGGACAGCACCTCCACGTTCAACACACGTACGGAGTGGATGACGTCTCCTCCTTATTGATCCAGCAAGGGGGAAGGAGAGGTTGATGAAGATCCAGCAGCACGACGGCGTGGTGGTGGATGCAGCACGACTCCGGCAGGGCTTCGCCAAGCAACTGTGGGAGGAGGAAGAGGTGTAGCAGGGGGAGGGAGGTGCCAAGACTCAGGGTGCGGCTGCCCTCCCTCCCCCCTCCTTTATATAGGCCCCCAGTGGGGGCGACGGCCCTGGAGATGGTAATCTCCCAAGGGAACGGCGGCCAGGGGGGTGGAGTGCCCCCCAAGGTAAGTGGTGCGCCCCCCCCCCCCCCACCCGAGGGTTAACAACCCTAGGCGCAGGGGGGCCCAAGGGGGGGTGCACCAGCCCACTAGGGGCTGGTTCCCCTCCCACTTCAGCCCATAGGGCCCTCCAGGATAGGTGGACCCACCCGGTGGACCCCCGGGACCCTTCCGGTGGTCCCGGTACAATACCCGGTGACCCCGAAACTTTCCTGATGGCCGAAACAGCACGTCCTATATATAACTCTTTACCTCCGGACCATTCCAGAACTCCTCGTGACATCCGGGATCTCATCTGGGACTCCGAACAACATTCGGTTTGCTGCATACTCATATTCATACAACCCTAGCGTCACCGAACCTTAAGTGTGTAGACCCTACGGGTTCGGGAGACACGCAGACATGACCGAGACGGCTCTCCGGTCAATAACCAACAGCGGGATCTGGATACCAATGTTGGCTCCCACATGCTCCTCGATGATCTCATCGGATGAACCACAATGTCGAGGATTCAATCAACCCCGTATACAACTCCCTTTGTCAGACGGTATGTTACTTGCCCGAGATTCGATCGTTGGTATCCCAATACCTTGTTCAATTTCATTGCCGGCAAGTCACTTTACTCGTACCGTAATGCATGATTCCGTGACCAGACACTTGGTCACTTTGAGCTCATTATGATGATGCACTACCGAGTGGGCCCAGTGATACATCTCCGTAATACGGAGTGACAAAATCCCAGTCTCGATACGTGTCAACCCAACAGACACTTTCGGAGATACCTATAGTGCACCTTTATAGTCACCCAGTTATGTTGTGATGTTTGGTACACCCAAAGCACTCCTACGGTATCCGGGAGTTACACGATCTCATGGTCTAAGGAAAAGATACTTGACATTGGAAAAGCTCTAGCAAAACGAACTACACGATCTTGTGCTATGCTTAGGATTGGGTCTTGTCCATCACATCATTCTCCTAATGATGTGGTCCCATTATCAATGACATCCATTGTCCATAGTCAGGAAACCATGACTATCTGTTGACCAACGAGCTAGTCAACTAGAGGCTTACTAGGGACATATTATGGTCTATGTATTCACATGTGTATTATGATTTCCGGATAATACAATTATAGCATGAATAAAGACAACTATCATGAACAAGGAAATATAATAATAATCCTTTTATTATTGCCTCTAGGGCATATTTCCAACAGTCTCCCACTTGCACTAGAGTCAATAATCTAGTTACATTGTGATGAATCGAACACCCATAGAGTTCTGGTGTTGATCATGTTTTGCTCGCGAAAGAGGTTTAGTCAACGGATTTGCGACATTCAGATCCGTATGTACTTTGAAAATATCTATGTCTCCATCTTGAACATTTTCACGGATGGAGTTGAAACGATGCTTGATGTGCCTGGTCTTCTTGTGAAACCTGGGCTCCTTGGCAAGGGCAATAGCTCCAGTGTTGTCACAGAAGAGTTTGATCGGCCCCAACGCATTAGTTATGACTCCTAGGTCGGTGATGAACTCCTTCACCCAAATTTCTTCATGCGCTGCCTCCGAGGCTGCCATGTACTCCGCTTCACATGTAGATCCCGCCACGACGCTCTGCTTGCAGCTGCACCAGCTTACTGCTCCACCATTCAACATATACATGTATCCGGTTTGTGACTTAGAGTCATCCAGATCTATGTCGAAGCTAGCGTCGACGTAACCTTTTACGACGAGCTCTTCGTCACCTCCATAAATGAGAAACATGTCCTTTGTCCTTTTCAGGTACTTCAGGATATTCTTGACCGCTGTCCAGTGTTCCTTGCCGGGATTACTTTGGTACCTTCCTACCAAACTTACGGCAAGGTTTACATTAGGTCTGGTACACACATTGCATACATAATAGATCCTATGGCTGAGGCATAGGGGATGACACTCATCTCTTCTTTATCTTTTGCCGTGGTCGGACACTGAGCCGAGCTCAATTTCACACCTTGCAGTACAGGCAAGAACCCTTTCTTGGACTGATCCATTTTGAACTTCTTCAAAATCTTATCAAGGTATGTGCTTTGTGAAAGACCTATGAGGCGTCTCGATCTATCCCTATAGATCTTGATGCCTAATATGTAAGCAGCTTCTCCAGGGTCCTTCATTGAAAAACACTAATTCAAGTAGGCCTTAATGTTGTCCAAAAGTTCTATATCATTTCCCATCAAGAGTATGTCATCTACATATAATATGAGAAATGCTACAGAGCTCCCACTCCCTTTCTTGTAAACGCAGGCTTCTCCATAAGTCTGCATAAACCCAAACACTTTGATCATCTCATCAAAGCAAATGTTCCAACTCCGAGATGCTTGCACCAGCCCATAAATGGATCGCTGGAGCTTGCATACCTTGTTAGCATTCTTAGGATCGACAAAACCCTCCGGCTGCATCATATACAGTTCTTCCTTAAGATGTCCGTTAAGGAATGTTGTTTTGACGTCCATCTGCCATATCTCATAATCATAGTATGTGGCAATTGCTAACATGATTCGGACGGACTTCAGCTTCGCTACGGGAGAGAAAGTCTCATCGTAGTCAACCCCTTGAGCTTGCCGATAACCCTTAGCGACAAGTCGAGCTTTATAGATGGTAATATTACCATCCGCGTCCGTCTTCTTCTTAAAGATCCATTTGTTTTCTATCGCTCGCCGATCATCGGGCAAGTATGTCGAAGTCCATACTTTGTTTTCATACATGGATTCTATCTCAGATTGCATGGCTTCAAGCCATTTGTTGGAATCTGGGCCCGCCATGGCTTCTTCATAGTTCGAAGGTTCACCGTTGTCTAACAACATGATTTCCAGGACAGGGTTGCCATACCACTTTGGTGTGAAATGCGTCCTTGTGGACCTACGAAGTTCAGTAGCAACTTGATCCGAAGTACCTTGATCATCATCATTCATTTCCTCTCCAGTTGGTGTAGGCACCACAGGAACATTTTCCTGAGCTGCACTACTTTCCGGTTCAAGAGGTAGTACTTCATCGAGTTCTACTTTCCTCCCACTTACTTCTTTCGTGAGAAACTCTTTTTCCAGAAAGGATCCGTTCTTGGCAACAAAGATCTTGCCCTCAGATCTTTAGTAGAAGGTATACACAATGGTTTCCTTAGGGTATCCTATGAAGACGCATTTTTCTGACTTGGGTTCGAGCTTTTCAGGTTGAAGTTTCTTGACATAAGCATCGCATCCCCAAACTTTTAGAAACGATAGCTTAGGTTTCTTCACAAACCATAATTCATACGGTGTCGTCTCAACGGATTTAGACGGAGCCCTATTTAAAGTGAATGTAGCTGTCTCTAGAGCGTATCCCCAAAATGATAGCGGTAAATCGGTAAGAGACATCATAGATCGCACCATATCCAATAGAGTGCGATTACGATGTTCGGACACACCGTTACGCTGAGCTGTTCCAGGCAGTGTGAGTTGTGAAATGATTCCACATTTTCTTAAGTGCGTACCAAATTCGTGACTTAAATATTCTGCTCCACGATCTGATCGTAGGAACTTTATCTTTCAGTCACATTGATTCTCTACCTCATTCTAAAATTCCTTGAACTTTTCAAAGGTCTCAGACTTGTGTTTCATCAAGTATACATACCCATATCTACTCAAGTCATCAGTGAGAGTGAGAACATAATGATATCCTCCGTGAGCCTCAATGCTCATTGGACCACACACATCGGTATGTATGATTTCCAATAAGTTGGTTGCTAGCTCCATTGTTCCAGAGAACGGAGCCTTGGTCATTTTTCCCATGAGGCATGGTTCGCATGTGTCAAATGATTCATAATAGAGAGACTCTAAAAGTCCATCAGCATGGAGCTTCTTCATGCGCTTGACACCAATGTGACCAAGGCGGCAGTGCCACAAGTATGTGGGACTATCGTTATCAACTTTACATCTTTTGCTATTCACACTATGAATATGTGTAACATTATGTTCAAGATTCATTAAGAATAAACCATTAACCATCGAGGCATGACCATAAAACATATCTCTCATATAAATAGAACAACCATTATTCTCGGATTTAAATGAGTAGCCATCTCGTATTAAACGAGATCCAGATACAATGTTCATGCTCAAACTTGGCACTAAATAACAATTATTGAGGTTCATAACTAATCCCGTGGGTAAATGTAGAGGTAGCGTGCCGACGGCGATCACATCGACCTTGGAACCATTCCCGACGCGCATCGTCACCTCGTCCTTCACCAGTCTCCGCTTATTCTGCAGGTCCTGCTGTGAGTTACAAATATGATCAACGGCACCGGTATCAAATACCCAGGAGTTACTACAAGTACTGGTAAGGTACACATCAATTACATGTATATCAAATATACCTTTAGTGTTGCGGCCTTCTTGTCTGCTAAGTATTTGGGGCAGTTCCGCTTCCAGTGACCCTTCCCTTTGCAATAAAAGCACTCAGTCTCAGGCTTGGGTTCATTCTTTGACTTCTTCCCGGCAACTGGCTTACCGGGTGCAGCAACATCCTTGCCGTCCTTCTTGAAGTTCTTCTTACCCTTGCCTTTCTTGAACTTAGTTGTCTTATTGACCATCAACACTTGATGTTCTTTCTTGATTTCAACCTCTGCTGACTTCAGCATTGAAAATACTTCAGGAATGGTCTTCACCATCCCCTGCATATTGTAGTTCATCACAAAGCTCTTGTAGCTCGGTTGGAGCGACTGAAGGATTCTGTCAATGACCGCCTCGTCCGGGAGGTTGATCTCCAGCTGGGACAGGCGGTTGTGCAACCCAGACATTTTGAGTATGTGCTCACTGACAGAACTGTTTTCCTCCATCTTACAACTATAGGACTTTTCGGAGACTTCATATCTCTCGACCCGGGCATGAGCTTGAAAAACCATTTTCAACTCCTCGAACATCTCATATGCTCCGTGTTGCTCAAAACGCTTTTGGAGCCCCAGTTCTAAGCTGTAAAGCATGCCGCACTGAACGAGGGAGTAATCATCAGCACGTGATTGCCAAGCGTTCATAACGTCTTGGTTCTCTGGGATGGGTGCATCACCTAGCGGTCCTTCTAGGACATATGCTTTCTTGGCAGCTATGAGGATGATCCTCAGGTTCTGGACCCAGTCCGTATAGTTGCTGCCATCATCTTTCAGCTTGGTTTTCTCTAGGAACGCGTTGAAGCTCATGTTGACATGACCGTTGGCCATTTGATCTACAAGACATATTTTGCAAAAAAATTAGACTAAGTTCATGATAATTAAGTTCATCTAATCAAATTATTTAATGAACTCCCACTCAGATTAGACATCCCTCTAGTCATCTAAGTGTTACACGATCCGAGTCGACTAGGTCGTGTCCGATCATCACATGAGACGGACTAGTCATCATCGGTGAACATCTCCATGTTGATCGTATCTTCCATACGACTCATGTTCGACCTTTCGGTCTCTGTGTTCCGAGGCCATGTCTATACATGCTAGGCTCGTCAAGTTAACCCTAAGTGTTTTGCGTGTGCAAAATTGTCTTACACCCGTTGTATGTGAATGTAAGAATCTATCACACCCGATCATCACGTGGTGTTTCGAAACGACGAACTTTAGCAATGGCGCACAGTTAGGGGAGAACACTTTCTTGAAATTGTTATAAGGGATCATCTTATTTACTATCGTCGTTCTAAGTAAACAAGATGCATAAACATAATAAACATCACATGCAATTATATAAAGTAGTGACATGATATGGCCAATATCATATAGCTCCTTCGATCTCCATCTTCGGGGCTCCATGATCATCTTTGTCACCGGCATGACACCATGATCTCCATCATCATGATCTCCATCATTGTGTCTTCATGAAGTTGTCACGCCAACGACCACTTCTACTTCTATGGCTAACGTGTTTAGCAATAAAGTAAAGTAATTTACATGGCGTTCTTCAATGACACGCATGTCATACAAAAAATAAAGACAACTCCTATGGCTCCTGCCGGTTGTCATACTCATCGACATGCAAGTCGTGATTCCTATTACAAGAACATGATCTCATACATCACAATATATCATTCATCATTCATTACAACTTCTGGCCATATCACATTACATGACAATTGCTGCAAAAACAAGTTAGACATCCTCTAATTGTTGTTGCATCTTTTACGTGGCTGCAATTGGGTACTAGCAAGAACGTTTTCTTACCTACGAATAACCACAACCTGATTTTGTCAACTTCTATTTACCCTTCATAAGGACCCTTTTCATCGAATCCGCTCCAACTAAAGTAGGAGAGACAGACACCCGCTAGCCACCTTATGCAACTAGTGCATGTCAGTCAGTGGAACCTGTCTCACATAAGCGTACGTGTAAGGTCGGTCCGGGCCGCTTCATCCCACAATACCGCTGAAGCAAAATAAGACTAGTAGTGGCAAGCAAGTTGACAAGATCTACGCCCACAACAAATTTGTGTTCTACTCGTGCAATAGAGAACTACGCATAGACCTAGCTCATGATTCCACTGTTGGGGAGCGTTGCAGAAAATAGAAAAATTTCCTACGGTTTAACCAAGATCCATCTATGAGTTCATCTAAGCAACGAGTGATAGGAGTGAATCTACATACCTTTGTATATCACGAGCGGAAGCGTTCAAGAGAACGGGGATGATGGAGTCGTACTCGCCGGGATCCAAATCACCGATGACCAAGTGCTGAACGGACAGCACCTCCGTGTTCAACACACGTACGGAGCGGATGACGTCTCCTCCTTCTTGATCTAGCAAGGGGGAAGGAGAGGTTGATGAAGATCCAGCAGCACGATGGCGTGGTGGTGGGTGCTGCAGGACTCCGGCACGGCTTCGCCAAGCAACTGTGGGAGGAGGAAGAGGTGTAGCAGGGGGAGGGAGGTGCCAAGACTCAGGGTGCAGCTGCCCTCCCTCCCCCCTCCTTTATATAGGCCCTGGAGATGGGAATCTCCCAAGGGGGCGGCGGCCAGGGGGGTGGAGTGCCCCCCAAGGCAAGTGGTGCGCCCCCCCACCCTAGGGTTTCCAACTCTAGGCACAGGGGGCCCAAGGGGGGCGCACCAGCCCACTAGGGTCTGGTTCCCCTCCCACTTCAGCCCACGGGGCCCTCCGGGATAGGTGGCCCCACCCGGTGGACCCCCGGGACCCTTCCGGTGGTCCCGGTACAATACCGGGTGACCCCGAAACTTTCCCGATGGTCCTATATATAATTCTTTACCTCCGGACCATTCCGGAACTCCTCGTGACATCCGGGATCTCATCCGGGACTCTGAACAACATTTGGTTTGCTGCATACTCATATTCATACAACCCTAGCGTCACCGAACCTTAAGTGTGTAGACCCTATGGGTTCGGGAGACACGCAGACATGACCGAGACGGCTCTCCGGTCAATAACCAACAGCGGGGTCTGGATACCCATGTTGGCTCCCACATGCTCCTCGATGATCTCATCGGATGAACCACGATGTCGAGGATTCAATCAACCCCGTATACAATTCCCTTTGTCAGACGGTATGTTACTTGCCCGAGATTCGATTGTCAGTATCCCAATACCTCGTTCAATTTCCTTGCCGGCAAGTCGCTTTACTCGTACCGTAATGCATGATCCCGTGTCCAGACACTTGGTCACTTTGAGCTCATTATGATGATGCACTACTGAGTGGGCCCAGTGATACCTCTCCGTAATACGGAGTGACAAAATCCCAGTCTCGATCCGTGTCAACCCAATAGACACTTTCAGAGATACCTGTAGTGCACCTTTATAGTCACCCAGTTACGTTGTGACGTTTGGTACACCCAAAGCACTCCTACGGTATCCGGGAGTTACACAATCTCATGGTCTAAGGAAAAGATACTTGACGTTGGAAAAGCTCTAGCAAAACAAACTACACGATCTTGTGCTATGCTTAGGATTGGGTCTTGTCCATCACATCATTCTCCTAATGATTTGATCCTGTTATCAACGACATCCAATGTCCATAGTCAGGAAACCATGACTATCTGTTGACCAACGAGCTAGTGAACTAGAGGCTTACTAGGGACATATTATGGTCTATGTATTCACACGTGTATTACGATTTCCGGATAATACAATTATAGCATGAATAAAGACAATTATCATGAACAAGGAAATATAATAATAATCCTTTTATTATTGCCTCTAGGGCATATTTCCAACACCCCCCCCCCCGCGCCCACCCGTCCAATTCCCATTTGGACTCTATGGGTGCAAATACTACCTCTCCACCAGCCGCGAAACCCCGGCGTCCTCCGTCCGGCACCCCATCCCACCCACCAACCGCCGCCCTCCTCCATCATGCCGGAGCCAATACCCCGACGTCATCGTCCACCGCAACCTCAACCGCAACACCCTCCACGGCTAGTAGTTGAAGCCGAGGCCGAGCCGTCCGTACCCGAGCCAGTTCAACCATGTTGTCCTACACCTCACCGCTACCACTCCAACTTCGCCACAGTCCACCGCACTGGAGTTTTTCCTGCTACGTCGTCCTTCGCCGCCTCGGATCTGCTTCCCCTCTGCTGATATACGTCAACGACAACTTAGTCAACAATTTGGCCATGGGTTTGTCCAAGGATCCACCATCCTCCAAAACAGCGGTTCCCCGGGAGAAAAAAGAAGATCGCCGCGACATATGGCGAAGACCACACTTGCAACTGATAATGGTACTCCTCTTTCCTTATTCGTGCAAAACTTACATGTCTACTTGCATGGTATTCATCCCACAGAAGACACTAGTTGACCGCTTCTTCTTGATACTAGATGTTCCTAGTAACTGACGATGCACAAGGTTTCTCCTCATATACTATTTCACCTTAGCTAGAGGTCCGTCGCCCCCTGGATTTGAATTCCTGGTCTGTTGATTCCCAATTAATGGAAGCATTCCCCAGCGTAACAGGCGCTAGTCAGCCTATCACACCGGGGAAGTAGCGCCTCGGTGTTTATCTTAGGGCGTGTGGGGCCTAGAGCTGCTGGCGCCTGATTTGGAGGTCGGCCGGGATTAAAGGGATGGCCTGGGGGCGCTACCAAGTACAGCGGTGGTGTGAGGTCAAGGGGAGGGCGGGGTGGCAGGGGCAGGGGTCTGGGCCGATGGTCGCTAGTGGTTCGAGAAAGATTGTCAGTAGTGACTGGCAGGAGGTAGACGAAGGCCATCTTCCCGTTCCTTATAGATCGGACGGTTCATAAAAAAATCGATGGACCTATTTATTTTCAGTCGACTGTTATCTTTATATGACCACATGCGGTGGTGTGCTGGAGGAGTACCTGCATTTCGTGTGCTCATATATTACAAATCATACGGAGTAGAATCTAATTTTGTTTGCCATGCAATGTTGTAGAGCTATCATATGTCTCCTGTCAATTATTTTTCAGCCACCTGCTATCTGCTACTTTTATAGTGCACTAGTTCTGCACACACTTCACCCATACTCTCACTATTGTGTTTTTATGCAAGGGTATTTCAGACTCTGCCTTGAGAGAAGCAGAAAAGAAAAGAGAGAAGTCGTTCCAGCTTCGTATGTGGGTAGGAAACACACGTTACAACGCTATAAAGGGTGCAGTGTTAGTAGATGGAGACGATAAGCGTAGCTCTAGAGTTGATGACCTCGCTCGCAATGAACCACCATCCAGGTGCTTGCTTTAACTTCGTGGTGTCATATGTCGTTGCATGTTCCATATGGTGTCTAGCTTGTATTCTAAAGGCCGAAGTCAGTCTTTATTAAGATAAGCAAAGATATTTTTTACATGAACCACCATACCGTGAGCACCAGAGGACAAATAGCTAGTCAGGGCACTGGCCTAGCTAGTGACAAGCCCAACACAGACAAGCATCACCTGGAAGCCAACTAAAAAGCCATGATGGTGGCGAAGCAGCCCGCCTCCCACCAGGCTCTCAGGTCCTAGATGATCATGCTCACCACTCCAGCCAGATGTCTAGCTTGTATTGCTTCCAGTTTGGTTAAATTGCATCTACTTAGCTTACACATTATACCTTTGAATATGACATGCCTTTCTGTTTGTTTGGTACATACTAGTACATCTGTCTATTAACCATGTTCTTACATCAGACTAATGTTCTTGTGTATCCCTCATCAATCACTTATGATGAGGCAGGCAGTCAAGTGGACTACTATTAGTAAAGATCCTCATTTAAAGAATGCAGCGTCAGCCTCCCGACATGATTCTCAAGAAACAGCAAGGCTAGATGAAGATAGTGAACATAGCTCTGTAGTTGATTACCGCATTTCCCCTACACTAGCATTGCAGATGCTTGCTCTAACTTGGCAGCGTGATATGTGGTTGCATGTTTCATATGGTGTCTAGATTGTAATTCTTCCAATCCGGTTAAACCGCATGTGCTATTCTGCTTAGCTTATACATTATACCTGTTAATGTGACATGCCTTCCTGTATTTAGTACATAGTTCATCTGTCTATTAAGCATGTCCTTACATAAAACTATTGTTTTTTATATCCCGCATCAATCAATATGATGAGACACCTTTAGTATATGTAGTGTGATATTAGTTGTATCTTTCATATGATTTATAGCATGTGTTGCTTCTAATTTGTTGAAATGCCATTTATGATGGGACGCTTTTAACTTGGCAGAGTCATATTGGTTGCATCTTTCATGTGGTGTCTAGCTTGCATTGCTTCTTATTTGTTGGAATGGTTTCTGGTTAGTTTACACAAACAGTTGTGAACATGACATGCCGTCCTGTTTTTCGTACATATTCCATCCTGGTGTCATGTGTTTGCCTTACATCAAGGTAGTGATTGTTAGTATCATGCATGTATGAGTTCTGAAGAGAGAATTTTATTGCTTTTTCTTGTCGGTTTTACTTGAAAATCCAAAAACAATAAAGCGGAAGGAAGTTAGCAAGGCAATGGATAAAGGTGCTCCTTCCAAATGGAGGGCCTCTACAGATTCTATTCCTCCACCCCCAAGATGATTTGCAAGACAATAAATGCATAGGCACTCAACATAGCTGTGATGATGATGAGCATGTCTCCCCTAGTGCACCATCATAGGTGCTCCCTCTAACTTGGCACGGTTATATGTGGTTGCATGTTATGTGTGATGTCTAGCTTGTATTGCTTCTAGTTTTGTTGAATTCCATCTGCGTACTTTACACATTATACTTGTGAATAGGACATGTGTTCCTGTTTCTAGAACATACAAAATATGTCTATCACACCATGTTCTTACCTCAAATAACTACTATTGTGTAACCTGCAACAATCACTTATCATAAGACACATTTGACTTGGGAGTGTGATATAGGTTACATCTCGCATTCTTTTCTAGCTTATACTACTAATTTGTTGAAATGGCACTTATGACGAGACAATTTTAACTTGGTAGAGTGATATTCATTGCATCTTTCATATGTGTCTAGCTTTCATTGCTTCTAATTTATTGAAATGCCTTCTCCTTAGTGTACACATCATAAGCTATGAATATGCAATGGCACTAATGATGAGAGACCTCTAACTTGGTAGTGTGATGTTGTTTGCATCTTGCATATGATTTCTTTCTTGTACTGCTTCACATTTGTTTAAACACTATTTATGATGAGACACTATTAACTTGGCAGAGCGATATTTGTAGCATCTTTCATATGGTGTCTACCTTCCATTGCATTGCTTCTAATTTAGTGAAATGTCTTTTGCTTAGTTTACACATCATAGTTCTGGTTATCTCTTTCGTCATGTTTTTCGTACATATTACATCCTCCTATCATGTGGTTGTCTAACATCAAAGTTCGGTTCGTCTGTATCACGCATCAATTTATTCTGAAGAACTAAATTGTTATTCCTTTTTCTTGTCGTATTGACTTAACATGGCACAAAGAAAGAGGAAGAAACACAGAATGACGGGGAATGGGAAGCGGAAGAATCTTTCAAATTCTGTTGGTACTAATGGTGCAATAGAAGGTCAAAGTCCAGCGGAAAATTCTACAAACAGGGTATCCCGTGCTACACGAGCTGCAGAACAAGCCAAACAGAAACAAATAGATGCCGCCAAACAAGTAGAGATAGCACTAGTTGTTGCAACACCTTCCACAGTACTACCAGTTGCACAAGTTACTCGTGTGTCAACGGAGCTAGTATCACGTTCCCAAGCTCCCTTGCCACCTGACACTACTTCCCAAGCACTCTTGACACAAGACGAGTTGGCAAGATCAGACGAACCTTGTGAGCTTCAACAGCAAGAAGGTAGTTGTTGGAGTCAAGTTACAGTTGCATGCTTCTTTATATGTAGTCTCACAGTTTGATGTACACTAACACTTCATATGTTCGTTGTTGGACTAGCACCTAGGCGCAAGAGGAAAAAACATCAGGGATAATGCTCGATAGGTTAACTAAATCTAGAGGAGGAAGAATGAGATCCGTTTCGAGGCAGGTTTTAAAAGGCCACGTGATGCTACAGAGTCAGCCAAGTTAGTATCAGAGGCAGCGGTTGCCGTTAGGTGTCATGTACATATCCTGCCAACATGGATTCAGTACAAGAATGAAAAAGACAAAACCCAATTCAACACCTTCCTCGACCATTTATCTGTAAGTATGGTTATGTATGGAAACTAGTAATATCGTCTGACTCTGTCCCATACTTTCTAGGTTGCTGATAATGAGACTCCCATAAATTTCAACAGATGAGGTTCAAGTTGGATAGCCAAGATGACGCAACCACACAAGCTTGCACCCATGTTTTCAAGTCTGCTCTGCGACAGTATCGGTATAACTTGAGGAAAACTCACTTTGAAGGCAAGGCTAACAGTGAACTTGCCCAAACATCTAAGTGGAAAATATATCAAATGGAGACTGGAGAGGCCTTGTTAAACATTGGTCTGATCTGAAGTATCAAGTACATTATATATATGTGATCAGATCACATGTTGAAGTCCTATTTACGCATGTGCCACACAAATCTATCTTCTTGTAGGTGAACTGTTCAAAGAACAAGGCCAACCATACGGAAGTGAAATCCAACAGATGGCAGGATCTCGTAGCTATATTGCACACTGCAAGGCTCTTGTAATTAGATGATGTTTCACTCTTTTTGTTGTACCATATTATCAGATCGATATTGACTTGTTCCAAATGTAGAGGAAAGCCCGCAAGGACCAAAAAGTACATGAACCAAATGCTGTGGAAATCTTCAAGGACTGTCACACCAGCAAGAAGAAGGGCATGACTACACCAGTCAAAGCCGCTATTGTAAGTCCTTAATTCTCATGCCTTTTAACTACTACTTACTCTGACTTGTGCCTTGAACTTCATGGTTTGCAGCAAATGTCTATTACTCTTTTCAATTTTATACACAATTGTCTTAGCGTATCATCGCATGTTACAGGGTTTAAAAGAGAGGAGTGATGTTCCTTTGATCTTGACATGTAATCTAGTTCCATGCTGGACTTGCCCACACAATGTTACAATTGCATGTTTGTCTGTTCTCAGTTGTTTTGTGATATGAATGATGTCATAATATGCTTACCGTATTATACACTTCATCTCTTTATCCTTAGCCCTCAATATACAATGTGAAGAAATAGACAATACATTAGCGATGGTACATGGTCATATGTTTGGAACCTGGTTTTATTATGTACTTTGCAATAAAATACAACTAATATTTTACATGGGTTCACCAGAATAAGTTATGTATATAGACCAAAGCTATTTTGTTTGGTTTTGCTGCCTCCTTAATATCTTCTGTTATGGTACTACTAATGTAAAAACTCAACTTTCTAGCAAGCTATGGAAAAAATGGTTGAACCGCCACCTTTTGAAGGTGGCGAGGCAACAATAACTGCAATGTCAGCTCTTGCTGTAGTGGGTCAGTACATGTCCACTAACAGTGCCAAAAGCATGTTCTTGCGTAATACTGGGTTGGTTGTTAAGGCAATCTCGTCCAAACTGCCTCATGATCAAGATATGCAAGCTCAAAACAATGTTATATCTGCGCTCCAAACACAAGTTCATTCCCTAACAGAGACCCTTTGTGAAACAAGGAGAGACATTGTTCGATGTCGTCAAGATATGCATGGTTTTGAAACTAGACAATCAGACATTTGCTATGTTGTTCAAGAGCCTAGGAGAAGTGAAGGCGAAGGTTATGGTGCTCCATCGGACAATACAGCATGAAAATGTAACAGTCGGGTCAAATGAACTGAGCTTCTGAACTTCTGGTGGTGCATTTATCTGCTAGACTGTTAACCTTTATGCCAACCTTCCTTTTCTTTTATAGTTGTAATTTGTTTTGGTGCGATACAAAATTTGTTCTTGACATGCGGCCACCGGCTAAAGAAAACAGCAAGCCATTTTTGTATAGTGTAGGGTGTTCCCTATATTTGCACTGGTGGCGATCTTTGATGCCGAGTGGATGTAATCTGTGCAATCGCCTTAATAGCCTAGCGTTAGTTTCGCGCTTATTTATTTCCTAGTCTTCTTTTTCCCTGGTTTGCTAGTGGCCGCAACAACCATGGTCCATATACGGACCGTGGTAACCTTGACCCTGCTATGGGCCGTAGGATCCATGGGCTCCTACGGGCTGTCGATAAATGGGCCTCCAACAGGGCCGTAGATTTGGTGGGCCTTGGGCTGTCGGATAAATGGGTCTACATGGGCCATAAACGGGTGTAATTGGTACCGGCCCAGCACGGTAATGGGCCATTAATAGGCCGGAGGACAACAAAGGCTTAATTTTGTCAAAGGCATAATGGGTTGTTAATGGGCCAGAATATAGGATGGGCTGGAAACGGCGCAATAGGTTAACAGGCCAGAAATAGGCCGACTCTTGCCACGAGCCGAATTTGGCCATTAGGGGAACATGTCAGTAACAGGCCGGAAGTAATCGAGGGCCGGAAAGGAGCCCAAGAACGTATGGGTCATCAATAGGCCGAAAGCTAACACGGCCTAGAAACGGCCCATGTGAATCATGGGCTATTAACGGGTACAATGAAATTTACTGTTCATTATGGGCTAGAGTCAATGTGGGCCTCTAAAGGGCCTAAAGATAAGAAGGCCTCATGTGGGTCGAAAGACGTCGTGGGCCATACATGGCCCGAAAGTGAAACGGGCTGGTGTTATATTCGACGACCGAAATGACGTAATTGGGCCAATTTCTGTTAGGCCCTAATGGGTCGTGAATTACCGGGCCATAAAATGGGCTATTTGCAAAGAGACCGTTAACAGGCTTTTCACGGGCCAGCCTGCTAACCTTTGACCAAGTCAAACGGGCCGGCTTTGTAAGCTAAATGGGCTAGTGGTGGGCCATCGCACGTGTCCACATATCTTAGGCGCCTATATGACCCACTGACGAGCTGACACATGTTTCATCCAGCCAATCAGAATTTTACACGTGGAAATTTCCCATTGGTCCGGGCTGTTAACGGGTTATCGGATCCAACACCGACCCGATTGCTTAACGGCGTTCCGTTACGATGGATGCCACGTGTCGGTCACCCTTGATGAAAGCACTTCTATGATGCGCAATTTATCGTCATGGAAGTGGACACTTCGATGATGATAATTTTGGTAATGTCGTGGAACACTTCTACGACAGCACAGGTATGACTATCTTGATTCTATCATAAAATCGTCATGGATGTACATGCATGACAAAAACCGCAACCTACTGTGACAAACACGTATCATCACGAAAGTGTATTTTTTTTGTAGTGATAATTTTGGTCATCGTTGCAATTAATAGGAAGTAATAAAGAAAGAGAGGTTTTCACATATAAATACACTATCTTGGACATCTTTTATGATTGTGAGCACTCATTAAAATATGACATGCTAAAAAGTTGATGTTGGAGAAGGAAGACAACATAATGGGTTATGTTTTCTTATATTCGAATAACTTATATTGTCATGGATCATCCAACATGTTGAGCTTGCCTTTCCCCCTTATGCTAGACAAATTCTTTGCACCAAGTAAAGATACTACTTGTGCATCCAAACATTCCTAAACCCAGTTTTGCCATGAGAGTCCACCATACCTACCTATGGATTGAGTAAGATCCTTCAAGTAAGTTGTGATCGGTGCAAGCAATAAAAATTGCTCTCTAAATATGTATGATCTATTAGTGTGAAGAAAATAAGCTTTATACGAGCTTGTGATATGGAAGAAATAAAAGCGATGGACTACAAAATAAAGGTCGCTATCACAAGTGGCAATATAAAGTGACGTTCATTTGCATTAAGATTTTGTGCATCCAACCATAAAAGCACCACTACTAGAAAAACCCCTACTAATGGCGCACCTAGTATGGCTATTAATGGCGCATCTGTGGTGCGCCATTAATAGCACGCCATTAGTAATTTTTACTAATGGCGCACCACCTGGTGCGCCATTAGTATCTGGTATACTAATGGCGCACCGCAGATGCGCCATTAGTATAGGCCAGGGTGCGCCATTAGTATGCCTCCCAGGGGCCATGTATACCCAGGTGCTCTGGCATACTAATGGCGCACCACCTCTGGATGCGCCATTAGTAACCGCGGCATACTAATGGCGCACTACCCAGTGATGCGCCATTAGTATGCACTGTCATACTAATGGCGCACTATCATGTGATGCGCCATTAGTATGAATATTAGGTTTTTTTTTTATTTTTTTATTTTCTGTTTTTTGCACAGGTTACAAAACGTATAATTTGACAAAATATAGACAACACACATCAACAACAGATTCATCAAATACAATAGAAGATTAGTCTTTGAATACAATTCATCATATTAGTCTCCAAATACAATTCATCATATTAGTCTCCGAATTGAAAAGACCGAACAAAGATAGAACATTATATTACAAGTCTCGAGACCGCGAGTAGCGAGTTTGTCTTCACATTACAAGTCGATATCGATCATCTAAACTACCATCACATAGAAGAGAGCCGCGGTCATCACGATGAGCATCATCACGATGAAACTCGTCTTCATCCGGTTCCTCCAACGCTCCCTCCCCTCTCCCGCTAGATAGCGGGCATATCTAGATTCGGCCTCGGCCCTAGTGGTGTACCCTTTGTAACTGTTACCGCTGAATCGGTGAACCTGTCTCCAACACTCCTCCCAATCGTCGTAGACTCCGGGAACCTTACCCTTGTACACGACATACGACGGCATCGCTATGCACTAGCCAAACGAAACGTTAGTACCAATTCACAGACAATACATAAGGAATATATAAGTATGCAACAGAACGATCGGAAGAGAAAAGCAAGACATTAATAGCATCGATTACATCTAAGTTGAACGACTCTCGAAACCAAAGAGACATACTACAAGTTCGTTAAAGTTTAATTACAACATGAGCCAATCGATGTTTCAGAACTAGACACAGCATCACTACTTTCGACTCGACTCAAGGGACCGGAGCGTGGATGAAGCCGCCGTCTATCATGGGAGTCATGAAATAACGGTCGTTGTCAGCCTGCATTTGTAGCATTGTGTCGATGTCACTGTTGGACGGTTGATTTCTGAGGTAGAACTGCCCCGAGGTACGAAGGACATCTTGATGGATGATTTCCGCAAACTCCGACTGGATGCGAAAGAATTCTTGTCGGAGGTCCGCGTCCTGGATTGCCGACACGCTCGCGGCCCAATCTTTGAGTTTACTCGGTAGCAGAAGTTGATGATGGTCCCGTACGATCGCCCGCATGTGATGGATGGCGTAGTAGGCACCCTTCTGACCGCCAGGCGGCTGCTTGACGCAGCAGAACGTCGTATTGTGGGAGAACACGTGCTTGCCGTACTTACAAATAGGCCTGGTGAAGGTGCCTCCAGATTTGGCGTAGCCGGGGAGAACATCATCAAGAACCTTCTTGACATTTGTGTAGTCTACGTTCGACTGACGGTCCGGGTCGAAATACGTGGCCATGGAATATTTGGGGCTTAGGAGGATGAGCGTGCAACGTGTGTCACTGCAGAAAACACGGAATGTTAAAAGAAAAACGATCGAAATGTAAGAATTCATATGTTACGGGCCGGTTGAGGGGAGGACTTACTCGGGAAAGTAAGGCACGAGGAAGTTATCCTTATCTTGGTTTGCCAGAATGACGCCTTCGAGGTAAGAACTCGCGACTTGCCGGTCCCCAGCGCTGCCCAAGATCTTGGCACGCATGTAGAAGGGGTCGACTATCACGATGTCCGGGGTCTTGTCGCGAATGATCCGCATCTCCATACTCAGCGAAAATAGCCGAACGAAGGTGTAGTGCAGCGGATGAAGGTTCAACATAGCGTGGATGTCATCAAAACGCAGGACGATCGTACGCCCGATGGAGTTATCCACAAAGCCCTTGCCCTCTGGCATCTTGGCTGCGAAAATCGGGTATGCCACATCCTTCTCCCTGAGACGCCGCTTCTCCAAAGAAAGAACACTGTCATGCAGACTCCGCATAGCACCGGTTGCAGCATTGAGCATATTTGTCGGTAGCATCGCCCTACCCGCCACATGCACCCTCCTCGAGATATCCTGTGGTGAAGGTGGCCCGTCCTGAGCACGGATCGTACTCGGTGCCGGCTGGCTCGCACCCTTCTTAGTCTTTCTTTTGCGTGCCTTATTCTTCTCCTGTAATGGGACCGAGTTCTGCTCACAGACCGCCTTCTTGAGTGTGTTGGGGCTGATAATATTTCGCACCTCGCCTATCTAAGGCTCGGTGAAGTCGGCAGCTGGAGGCGTCTCCTGAGAGCTGAACGCCAGACGGCGCCTGTTGCAACTTAGCTTCTCCGCGGTACCAGCTAGATCGCACACGTCTTTTGTTGGGTTTGGTTCTTGAGAAGGAGGCCCCATGAAGTCACCATCGTACCCATGCTCGGCAAAGTACTGATCGACGTTGCCAAATGTATCATCGTCGTCGTCGTCGTTCTGATCCTGTGCCATATGCATGTTTGGATCCAGTGGCATAGGGATGTCCGGCACCGTTACGGCGGTCTTGCCATGGGGCCGACTTGGCGCTGTTACGACTGGCGGTGTTGTCTTTGGGGTGGTGTCCCCCGCCCCCAAACGAATCTAGCTCTTCGGCCAAAGCAGGGGCCAGCTCAGGCAGGCGCTGAGGGTCATCACGTCTTCATCGTCGGCCCCGACAGGTCGAATCGGAGGTAACAAGTCGTCGCAGCCTGGCAGCACCCGAACCAGTTGAACCCTAAACAAGTTGGGTGGCATCTGGGTACCGTGGAACAAAGGGTTGCCCGGTTGAACAATTTTGCCCTTGGCGACATCGACCAACTCGTTGTTCACGAAGTGGAGGAGAGTGCACGGAACATCGGCGGCGCCCTGCGAAAACATGTAGGGCGTTAGGGATGCCCAATCAAAGGCAAGGAGATGAAGTCCTCGGCCGAGGGAGGCTTAATTAGTTACCGTGATGATGGCGTCGAGCTCGGCTAATGTCGACGCACCGCCAACGATGGGCGTGCAGTTGACGGAGGGGCCGCTTGCTGAAGAGGTGCCGGCCGGCGTACAACCGGGTGCATTAAGCTCCCGTGCCGGCGTCGGAGACACCAATGCCGCCTCCACCGGAGGCACCAATGGCCCCGCCATCGCATTATGCGAGTTGCTGGCCGTGAAGCTAGGAATCGGGGGCGGCCCCTGTTGGCCGCCCGCAATCCACGCACTCAACCCCGAGATCAAGGTAGGCACAAGGGCGGCGATCGTCGCTCCGAGTCGTTGTTCCACTTGCTCTTGGACAATCTCCGGAATCTGCGCCACCTGTGCCTTGAGTTCTTGAACCTCTCGTGCCTGGCTTTCCGAGCTGGTCTTTTTCTCCTTCCGCACACCAGCGGTATAGTATGACCCCCATTTTGTCGACAAGCCTTTGCCGGCCACACGACCAGCTGACGTCGGCTTACTGAGCTTATCCTTGTTCTTCATTACATTCAACCCCTATTTAGAGTGGTGTCCCAAGGGTTGCTCTTAGTCGACCCCGCGCTACTGCTTTCAGTCGCCTGCGGAAGGAATGTGAACCATTTAGAAATTTTGCTTCATTAATTAGAATGCAACCATATGGAGCTAATTACGCGGGGGTGTATTCCTTACCAGAACAAGCTCAAGCTGCCTGGTCTTCGAATCCGTGGTAAGCTCCTTTGTTTTCGGGTCCTTCTTGTACCGGGCCCTGACAAAGTTCCTGGTCTGCTTGTCACCGTATTTATCGAAGAGGGGCGGTAGGCCTTGCTCGGCACGGTCCGCCTCCTCCTTGTCCCATATAGGCTCCGCCACTCTGTAACCGCCGGGACCGAGTGTGTGTTCCCTATGTTCAGCTCCCGCATTTGTTTCCCCCACTCACTTGATTGGGAGCTTGCGGTGCTCGAGCAATTGATCTTGAAGTCGTTGTAGTCATCTTCGGAGATCGAAGGATTTTTCTCCTTGATCTTCTGATAACTCTCACCTTTCTCGATCATTCTCTTCACATTGCTTTTCCAAGTAGACAGGGCCTTGCTCATCTTCGTGAGGGCAGCATTGTTCACTTTATTCCCTTTGAGGCTTGTGTTTTCAAATTAAGCGGGGAACTTGTATCGTTCGTGCAGCTTCGTGAAGAGGAGGTTGCGCAAATTCCCTCGGTCAGGATGCCTCAGGTTCTCGGTGTTGATCGAGACGGTGCTCCGGACAATGCACCCGAGCTGAAGCGAGTACCCCTTGACTATTCGTTCGGGCGTCGTTGGATTCCCGTTGGAGTCCACTTCAGTAACTTCCTCCTTGAGGGTGCGGAGCACGATCGGGCGCCGGTCCTTCCGTTGCCTCTTCGGTTGGCTGCCATCTGTGCGTGCGCCGCCATCATCAGTGGTGGCATCCTCGGCGGCACCATCAGTGGTGGCATCAGTGTGGTCATCCTCGGCGGCACCATCTGTGGTGTCAGGATCGGTGGGGAAGGCGGCGGCCTCATACAAGTGAGGTTGTTCCTCCATCTCCTGGGACAGCTCCCAGAATGCCTTGCCGCCTGAACCCCCGGCCTCATCGTTGTGGGCCATGTTTCTCTCTAAATAGAAACAAAGTTTGGTCAAAAAGTTGGTTATTGTCAAGGAACAAGATCTCTAAGTTGACCAAATAACCTAATTCTCGAGGAATGTCGCCAAAAAGTTGATTATTGTCAAGGAACAATTGAGAGATGTTTGTGATATTGCCTAGGTGTTTTGGGATAGAACATGTTAGTGTGTTGTTGCTAAGGTCCAAGTCCACGTTCTCAGGGTAACCTAGTTCTTGAGGGGTGTGTCTAGAAAGTTGGTTGCTGCAAAGATACAAGGTTGTGAGTTTGGTCAAATTGCCTATGATGTTTGTGATATTGCCTTGGATCTTGAAGGCACTGTTGCATGATGCAGTGGTACAGCCAGCATGGGACCTCATCTTTGCAGGCTAATTTTCTAGATTGTAACACTGGGATTTGTGCACAAGCTAAGCTAGCTAAGACAGTAGCTTCCTTGCAACCCACAAAAGACAAAGGAAAACGGGTGAAAAGGGGGAGATGGTTAGCTTTGATGAGCAGGCAACATCTTCCTAACCCCCTTCTTCTTGTCTCCTCTCACTATCTCTCTCACACACATGGCAAGCAAGGGTGTCTGAGTGTGTGAAAAAATACTAAACTAATCCAACCACTAAAGCAAATTAGTTTTTATTTCGGTTGAGAATCGGGCACCTTCTAGGTCAAGAAAATTGGGCATGACCTTTGCTAATTTTCTTGTCCTTGGAGTGCCTCATTTCTCAACCGAAATGGAAATTAATCAACGTTTCAGGAGAAAGGGGTCATTTTAGAAGATCACAAGTAGCAGCAGCATCACTTGACAAAATCACAACTAGCAGCAGCAACTCGCAGATAGCAGCAGCAGCATCACTTGACAAGTAGTACAGCAGTAGCAGCAGCATGCATGCACTGGTCCATGGCACAAAGTCCATGACCCAGAACAGAGCACTTTACTAAAAATGAAGAAGAAAAAAGGCATGCATGCACTGGTTGTAGCAAATCATCACTTCTGAATCAAAACAACAATTAGGTCAGGGAAATTATGACACACTTCTGAAGAAAAAATGATTTGTGTAATCTGGTTGGTACTATTACAGTTGCATAAATTGAAATAAAATTGATCTGTGTGATCCGGGTTACAGTATCAGCAACCTTGCATTTCATTTTATATAAAGGAGCTCACAAAGGCCATGTCATGCTTCGCAATATATGTTTACTGAAACTAAATGAACATTTTACAAGTGGATATGGTACTCTTACAGTTTGTGCCATGGACAAGTGCACATATGAACAAGCCGAGAGGAACACAATACATGCCGAGCTGCATCTACTAAACAAGTGAAAATGGCAAATTCAATCAAACATGTCACTCCGAGAATTTAAGATTCTCGGTGTAGACAATGATTTCAGGGCCAAAATATTGACTCATGGGTAATGTAAGCATGTATTCAAACATAGGAAAGTAAGTTTCCACATCCACATGGACTAAGCAATTTCACTTTGGCTCCAGAATAACAGCAGGTAGATCATATTGACAAAAAAGAAACAGAAATATCAGAACTATAGACTGCAGACAACTGAGATGAGGTGAGAACAAAATTCATTGAATTCAGATAACAGACACAGGAATACACGCCTGAGAACGTAGAAAATGAAGTTTGCACATTAACGTGGTTGAAATGTTCTGACTAGACTTTTTTCTACTTATATAAGGTTAACAATATCAGCAGACAGTAGATTGAAGATTGGCAAGCCAGCCATTTGACTACAGCGGACTACTAAAGTGAGACGAGAGCAAATTTCACTTCATTAACTTGAAACAGACAATGCAATGCATGCCTCATTTCAGTTGAGTGGCATTATAACCTAATAATAAAGATACTACATTAGGACTACCAAACCATAGACGGTTGCAACTGGTACAGAGCAAGAAACTCTCCCACAATTGAAACCAAATGACACTCTCTCCGATCCGAATATGAGTACTATAATATGATGAACTAGGCTGTTATGAACTAGGCTGTTCATGCAAATTATCATGCTCATATGGAGATGGGATGGGAGGAGGGAAGGGGATAGGGGTCGGGGCGGTAGCTTACCTTGGAGGAGCGGGCCGGGGTGGAGGAGGCGGTCGGAGAGGATAAGGATGCCGGGGAGTGGTGGTGGTGGTGCTCCAGCGATGTCCGGGCGGCGGTGGTGTGGACGGGGCGGCGTCCGGGCGGCGGGGTTGCGTCGAGGCGGCGGGGCAGCGTCGAGGTGGCGGGGCAGCGGCGTCGGGGCGGGGTCGAGGCGGCGTCGGGGCGGCGTCGGGGCGGCGGGGCGGCGTCGAGGCGGCGTCGGGGCGGCGGGGCAGCGCCGAGGTGGCGGGGCAGCGGCGTGGGGAGAGGAGAGGGGAAGGGGATCTAGGGCGAGGGAGAGGGCGAGGGAGAGGGAAGGCGAGGAGAGGGCGAGGGAGGGAGAGGGAGAGGGCGATGGCGAGCAGTGGGTCAGGGCAGCGGTGGCGGCGGCGGTGGATCGAGAGGGAGAGGGAACTGGCGAGGGGGAGAGGGAAGGGGGGATCGGGCGAAGGGGGAGAGGGAAGGGGGGATCGGGCACAATACTAATGGCGCACCTCACCGTGGTGCGCCATTAGTATTTTTTTTATTTCAACTCGAGCCAACAGGTTATGTACCACCAGAACTGATCCACATCAAGTCCCCTCTACTAGCTCGACTGGTCAGCAGCCAGTTCTCACACCAGGAGGTCCCGGGTTCGACTCCCAGGCTCCACAAATTTTTTTAAGCATTTAAAAAGTTGTTTGATACTTATTTGTGTTTAAATATGTTCAAACTTGTTTAAATAATAACAGTAATATTTTTTTTATAAGACAGTAGCATTTAAAAAGCTGTTTGATACTTATTTTTTTAATAAGACGGTGCGCGGGGTGCGGGGGGTCGGCGGCGGCGGTTGAGTTGGGGAATCGAGGGTGCGGGGGGTCGGCGGCGGCGGCCGGTGGACTGGGGGGGGGGTGCTCGGCGGCGAGGGGGACTGGATCTGGCAAGGTGGGATAGCGATCGAGATGGAGGGGGATCGAGGTGGGCTCCACAAATTTTTTTTAGCATTTAAAAAGTTGTTTGATACTTATTTGTGTTTAAATATGTTCAAACTTGTTTAAATAATAACAGTAATATTTTTTATAAGACAGTAGCATTTAAAAAGCTGTTTGATACTTATTTTTTTTATAAGACGGTGCGCGTGGTGCGGGGGGTCGACGGCGGCGGTTGAGTAGGGGAATCGAGGGTGCGGGGTGTCGGCGGCGGCGGCCGGTGGACTGGGGGGTGCTCGGCGGCGAGGGGGACCGGATCTGGCGAGGTGGGATAGCGATCGAGATGGAGGGGGATCGAGATCGAGTGTCCATGAAATTTAAAAATATTCATGATAGTTCAAAAAGTACCCATGAAATACAATCGAGAAATGAAGGCTACGATTTAAATACAATCGATCTTAGCTAGCTATCTGTTCACAATCTTCTTGCCCTTCTTTTTCGCAAATGGAGTTCTTCTGTGGAACGGACGTCCTTTAGGTAGGGTGGTCCTGCTTCTTCTTGTGGTGTATGCTGCTACTTCATCATCGTCGTCATGTTCGATCCTCGGGTCGCCGTACTTGTCGAAGTCTTGCTCATTGGCTACTCCATCCATTCCGATGATCTTCCTTTTGCCTCTCCTCACGACAACACGACTGGGCTTTGGCGGGTCGGTAATGAAGAAGCATTGGTCCACTTGGGAAGCCAGTACCCATGGCTCATTTTTCGCGGTGACGTTTGCGCCCGCGGTCTTGGATTTGTCTTAGGGTATAACCATGGTGGTGAAATACCGGTCTTCTTTTATGACGTTCTTGGCCCATCTGACACGGAACATCGGGACCTTCTCTCCAGCGTAGCTCAGCTCCCAGATCTCCTCGATCCTTCCGTAGTATCTGTCCTTGTCGTTACCGGTGTAGGATTCCATGGTTACCCCGGAGTTCTGATAACCATCGCTCTTCATGTCCTTGGCCTCGGTGTAGAATGTGTAGCCGTTGATATCGTACGCCTCATAGGTCATCAGGTTGTGCTCGGCGCCCTGTGACAAGGCGAATATGAGTTGTTCTTCCGCGGAAGAATCCTCATGTAAAGGGTACGACAGAAGCTTCTGCTTGAACCAACGCGTGAAACATGAGTTGTGCTCTTTGAGTATATCTCCGTCCGTCCTCTGTTGGCCTCGGTCATTGTACGTCTTCTTAATAAAGGTTTTGTGCTCTACCACCCAAGGATCGACCACGTCTATGTGTTGTAGCGCGACTAGGTTTGCTCTTTCAAAGTCAGCGAGTCGACCCTCGAAGTCTACATGCATTTCGCGGCGACCCTCACGGTGACCCCATCCAGCGAGCCTGCCGAGGTGCCTGTTGACGGGCAGACCAACGGGGTTCTCGATGCCTAGATAATTCGTGCAGTAGGAGATGCACTCTTCGGTCAGAAAGCCCCTGGCTATGCTTCCTTCTAGACGTGACATGTTGCGAACGTATCCTTTGATGACACCATTCATCCTTTCGAACGGCATCATGCTGTGCAGGAACGTCGGCCCGAGTTGGATGATATCCTCCACGTTGTGTCATCCATGCACCTTACGCATCCAGAAAATCCGTGGACTACCTGCCCCGCAAGATATCCGTAACCGAGATAGTCGTGCACCGTCGTGAGCACTGCGGCTCTCATAGGGAAATATTCTTTCTCTGCGGCGTCCCACGTATTGGCTGGCGTTTTCCACAGCGTGTCAAGCTCCTCTTTCAGCAGCCCCAGATACAGATTGATGTCGTTCCCTGGTTGTTTCGGCCCTTCAATTAGCATACTCATGTGAATGTACTTCCTCTTCATGCACAACCAGGGGGGAAGGTTGTACATCCACACAAACACAGGCCAGGTGCTATGTGTGCTTCTCTGGCTGCCAAACGGATTGACTCCATCGGTGCTCGTGCCCAGCACGATGTTCCTTGGATCGTTCCCAAATTCTGGGTATTCGAAGTTCAACGCTTGCCACTGGCTCGCATCCTTAGGGTGACTCAGCATCTTGTCTTTTTATCTATATCCGGATCATTTGCGTCATCTTCTCGCTTCTTCTCCTCCCTATCCGCGTGCCAACGCAGGAGCTTTGCTACCTTAGGATCCGCTAAATACCGCTGCAGACGAGCAGTGATCGGAAAGTACCACACCACTTTTCGAGGACCTTTCTTCCTCTTCTTGTATCGAGTGACACCGCACACCGGACATATGGTAGACTCCGCGTGATCGTCCCGATAAATGATGCAATTGTTCATGCACACATGGTATTTCACGTGCGGTAAATCCAGAGGACACACGATTTTCTTCGCCTCCTCCAAACTGGTCGGGCACTTGTTCCCCTTGGGAAGACGTTCGTGCCAGAATGACATGTTCTCGTCGAAGCATGCGTCGGTCATTTTGTGTTTTACCTTCATCTCCAGAGCCATGAGCGTTACTTTCAGGCGGGTATCCTCGGGCCTGCATCCTTCATACAATGGAGTAACCGCGTCTAACTCAAGTTGATCCATCTTGGCTTTCTCTCGGGCGGCAGCTCTTGCGTTATCCATCTGCTTGAGAAGCAGCTCTTGAATATGAGGGTCCTGCACCCAGCCCATCGATGGTCCAGCGTCGTCTGCTCCGTCGGCATCATCATCATGTCCTGCATCTTCTACATGATGACTGTGTACAGCATCACCGTCGTGATCATCTCCTCGGGATTCTTCGTCTTCTCACCCCCCCCGAGCCGCGGTGGTTGTCTTGCTGCCCTTCCTCATTTCTTGCCCGGCCCCATGGACGACTTCGTAGTCATCTTCATCACCTTGCCACCGATAGCCATCCATGAAACCACGCAAGAGCAGGTGGTCCCGCACCTGCCCGGAATCCGGGTCCGCAATAAGGCTATTCAGCTTGCATCTTCGACACGGACATCTTATCTCCGTCTCGTTCTTTTGAAGCAGCTCGACCTTCGCGGACCTCAAAAACCTATTCACGATGCCTTCGGTCATCGTGCGGACCATGGTCGCCTGCGGGGTAGAGCAAAACGATATTTTAGAACCAAGAAAAAATTTGGCATGACTTTCCCTAAAAATAGGACCAAAAAGAATGCTTAATGCCAAAATTCTCGCCGAAACGGAAATGAATCAACATTCCGGCAAAATATTGGCAACTATCGCATTTCAAATACCGGTACACCTCCAAACACAAACACATATGCAACACCACAAACATATGCAACACCATGAACATACATAGATCTAGCTAGGCCATAAAAAGTGCATGTGCACATTGTTGTAGGGAGAACAACATAAATATAGCTTCCCCCCTTACTTACCTAGCAAAACAAGGTAACTTAACCACTTAATTTGAATGAATCTATGGTGGAAATGAGGTGAAAAAGAGGAGGCACCCGAGACAAGGAGGAGGCGGTGGAGAGAATGAAGTGGGGAGAAAGTGAGTGTGGGAGGAGAGCCTGTCCAAAATATCTTGTTGCTGCCCACTTACTAATGGCGCACCAGCAATAAATGCGCCATTAGTAATCCAGGTTACTAATGGCGCACCCCCTGGTGGTGCGCCATTAGTACTTTTGCAAAAAAAGGAATAAAAACAATAATAAAAAAATAACATTAGTGGCGCACCTTCTGGCTGGTGCGCCATTACTAGTTACAACTAGTAATGGCGCACCACCAGAGGATGCGCCATTAGTATGTTTGGACAGGCGCACTAGTTCAAAAAAAATTGGTACTAATGGCGCACCGTGGGCAGGGTGCGCCATTAGTAGTTTCAACACTAATGGCGCATCAGAGGGTGCGCCATTAGTGTCAATTCCATCTATAGCCCTTTTCCTAGTAGTGCACATGACAACCTCTGCTTCCCTCTGCAAAGGGCCTATCTTTTATTTTTACCTTCTACCCTCATACAAGAGTCATGGTGATCTTCACCTTTCCCTTTTTACACTTTATCCTTTGGCAAGCACTATGTGTTGGAAAGATCCTGATATATATATCCACTTGGATATAGGTTTTCATAAAGTATTATTGTTGACATTACCCTTGAGGTAAAAGGTTGGGAGGCAAAACTATAAGCCCCTATCTTTCTCTATGTCCGATTGAAACTTTGTACCCATAAGTATCGTGTGAGTGTTAGCAATTGTGAAAGACTAAATGATACTCCCTCCGTTCAGAATTACTTGTCGCGAAAATGGATGTATCTAGACATATTTTAGTTCTAGATACATCCATTTTCGAGACAAGTAATTCTGAACGGAGGGAGTAGTTGAGTATGTGGACTTGCTGAAAAGCTCTCAGATTGAATCTTTCTGATGTTATGATAAATTACAATTGCTTCAATGACTGAGCTTGCTAGTATTCAATGAAGTTTGTGACTCATACTTTACATTGTGAATAGATTGTTACTCTAGCATAAGAAATCATATGACAATAGATATGTTGCTGTTCTAAGAATGATCATGATGCCCTCACGTCCGTATTTTATTTTATTTACACCTCTATCTCTAAACATGTGGACATATTTTTCGATATCGGCTTTCGCTTGAGGACAAGAAAGGTCTAAACTTGGGGGAGTTGATATGTCCATTTTGCATCATGTTTTTATATCGATGTTTATTGCATTATGGGCTGTTACTACACATTATGTCACAATACTTATGCCTTTTCTCTCTTATAAGGTTTACACGAAGAGGGAGAATGCCGGCAGCTAGAATTTTGGGCTGGAAAAGGAGCAAATATTAGAGGCCTATTCTGCCCAACTCCAAAAGTCCTGAAACTCCACGAAAGTCGGTTTTGGAATATATTAAAAATATTGGGCGAAGAAAGCACCAGAGGGGGCCACCCACCAGCCACAAGGGTGGAGGGCGCGCCCTTCCCCCCTGGGCGCGCCCCCTGCCTCGTGGGCCACCTGGAGGCCCCTGATGCCCATCTTATGCTATATGGTGTCTTTTTCACTGAAAAAATCATAAGGAAGCTTTCGGGATGAAGCGCCGCCGTCTCGAGGCCGAACCTAGGCAGGACCAATCTAGGGCTCCGGCGGAGCTATTCTGCCGGGGAAACATCCCTCTGGGAGGGGGAAATCGTCGCCATCTTCATCACCATAGATCATCCCATCGAGAGGGGGTCAATCTCCATCAAAACCTTCACTAGCACCATCTCCTCTCAAACCCTAGTTCATCTCTTGTATCCGATCTTTGTCTCAAAACCTCAGATTGGTACCTGTGGGTTGCTAGTAGTGTCGATTACTCCTTGTAGTTGATGCTAGTTGGTTTATTCGGTGGAAGATCATATGTTCAGATCCTCAATGCTATTCAATACCCCTCTGATTATGAACATGAATATGATTTGTGAGTAGTTACGTTTGTTCTTGAGGACATGGGAGAAGTCTTGTTATAAGTAATCATGTGAATTTGGTATTCGTTCGATATTTCGATGAGATGTATGTTGTCTCTCCTCTAATGGTGTTATGTGAACGTCGACTACAAGACACTTCACCATTGTTTGGGCCTAGGGGAACGCATTGGGAAGTAATAAGTAGATGATGGGTTGCTAGAGTGATAGAAGCTTAAACCCTAGTTTATGCGTTGCTTCGTAAGGGGCTGATTTGGATCCATATGTTTCATGATGTGGTTAGGTTTACCTTAATTCTTCTTTCATAGTTGCGGATTCTTAGAGCATCTCCAGCCATTGGCCCCCCAGGGGGCGCCTAAAATCGCCGCCTGGGGGTGACCCGGCGCAAAAAATGGGCCTGGGGGCGAGTTGGTCCCCAGCCGCCGCCCCCAGGGCCGCCCCCAGGCGCGTTCAAAAAATATAAAAACATAGCAAATTAGCTGAAGTTCAGCGATGTTCAGCTTTCAACACTACAAATTTCGGCATATATTAGACATGTTCACAGATTTTCATTACATGCATAGTAAACTAATCAAAATAAACTTGCTGAACGCCGAGTAGTCAGCGTCGTCGCCGCTGTCGTCGGCCTTCTCCTCTTTGACGCGGGCGCCCCTCCTGGACCCCTCCCTGGCATCGCCATGGCGGGCTAGTGGCGGTGGCGGTGCATCATCGTCGTTGCTGTCATCGATGATGACGACCCCTACTTCATCGCGGCCTCGGCGGCGCTACGTGAAGCGCCTCAGGGCGGTGCACTGGCGCACCCTCGCCATCTGTAGGGAGTCCTTGTGTGCCCATTCGATGGCAGCCTCGTCGTCAAGCTCGACCTCCTCGCCGTGCTCCTTCTTCACCGCCGCCAGCCCCGACTCCTTCTTCACCGGCGCCAGCCCCGGCTTCGTCTTTGGCTTGACGAAGTGTGGAGGAGGAACCGACGAGGAGGCATGCCGGCCGCCCTCGTTGATGATGATGCCGGCGATGCGAGTGCACCGACCGAGCGGCGTCTCCGCCGCTGGCCCGGCCTTGACGCCGAGCAGCGTTGGAGTGCCGGAGGAGTGGGAGGAGGAGCTCAAGGAGGAAGAGGAGGAGGAGGCGCCGAACCTCCTTGGTGCCCATTGCCCGTCGCGTCGGTGGTGCGCCGGGACGGCCACCCTCGCCGGGGGGTACGCGAACAACGGGTTGTTGCCGCCCTCGAGGTGCGTCAGCACACCCTCAAGGGTGCGGCCAGGCGTGCCCCACCACAGGTGGTGCCCCTCGCTATTCTTCGGTCCGCCGACCACCAGCGCGCCGTTGGTGGACCCGAGCCGCTGCTGCTGACGATGCTCGAAGTACGCCACCCAAGCCGCGTGCTTGTCAGTGGCGTACTGGGGGAGGGAGAGCTGGGCGTCGGTGAGGGATGCACGCATGATCTTGACCTCGTCGACAAAGTACGACGGTTTGGCCACGGTGTTGGGCAATGGGGGAATGGGCACTCCCCCGTTGCTGAGCCTCCAGCCCGTCGGCCCGACGCGCATGTCCGGCGGGACCGGGATGTTCGCTTGGAATAGGAGCCATGACTCCTGTTCGCGGAGCAAGCGCCGGCCGAAGCCATTGGCGGCCGCCTCATCACCGGCGAAGCATTCGGTCATCGGGAAAGGGGATGGGATGGAGGGGGCTGGGCGGCGGCTCGGGAAAGGGAGGGCTGGGAGAGAGCTCGGCGGCGGTGCTCGAGAGAGGTGGCGCTCACCAGAGGCGAGCGAGGCCATATATAGCTGTGCCCGGGGCTCTTTCACACCAAAAAAGATTCGCCCGGTGCCACCGAGCGCCCCCCAGCGCGCGGGGTTCGTGTTGGGTCCGCCGGCGCCAAATTCGGCCCGAGCTGGCAAAAACTCGGCCCTTGGGGGCGCGACTGGGCCGATTTTTTGGCGTCGGCGGCCGGAAAATCGCCTGGGGGCCTTGGTGGGGGCGCGACTGGAGATGCTCTTACGAGAGGGGTTAATCATAAGTGGGATGCTTGTCCAAGGAAGGGCAGTACCCAAGCACCGGTCCACCCACATGTCAAATTATCAAAGTAACGAACGTGAATCATATGAGCATGATGAAAACTAGCTTGACAGAAATTAAATGTGTCCTCATGAGCGCTTTGTTATATATAAGAGTTTGTCTAGGCTTGTCCTTTGCTACAAAAAGGATTGGGCCACCTTGCTGCACTTTAGTTACTTTGTTACTTGAGTTTGTCTAGGCTTGTCCTTTGCTACAAAAAGGATTGGCCCACCTTGCTGCACCTTAGTTACTTTGTTACTTGTTACCCGTCATGAATTATCTTATCACAAAACTATATGTTACCGATAATTTTCAGTGCTTGCAGAGAATACCTTACTGAAAACTGCTTATCATTTCCTTCTACTCCTTTTTGGGTTCGACACTCTTACATATCAAAAGGACTACGATAGATCCCCTATACTTGTGGGTCATCAGTCACCTGTGATTTCTGGCGTTGGGAGCTTGAATATGTGTAGCATCTTGTTGAACATAGGGTTTTTGTTGGTGATGCTGCTGTGGATGCAATAGGAGAGAAGTTAAGGATAAAAGGGAGGAGCTTGAGAGGAAGAGGACTGAAGCAATGAACACAAGAAGCATAGCTGGAAGGGGCATGGCTGGGAGAGGTGCTGGCAGAGTAGATTTTGGGTCTTTTGGCACCCCTAGTGAGAAGAAGAACTTTGCTACCAAGCAGCAAGTTGCTATGCTACTTGGATTAGGTAGAGAAATCCTAGTGCTGCTAAAGCTGGTGATGGCTGCTATTATGGTGCTTTGTGTGTTGTGTTTCATAGTAGTTATGAAGAAGTAGATTAAGTAGTTATCGTGCTTTGTGTGATGTAGTGAAATCAGTGAGCACACTAAGTATATTAAGTACTCGTTTTGGATTTGGATGCATGCTTTGATGTTTGTAATGGTTGCATGTTGTGATGGTTGTAATGGACAACTGATCAAGTAATATGAAGTCTGGAGTTATGTACCAATGTTGTTATGTTATCTTGGTATGTTGAATATGTACCAATGTTGTTATGTTACTTCTTTATTTAAACAACAACACATCATGTCAATTCAATTCTACTCATTTCACAACATATCACAATTGAGAACCAAATCCATTGCACTTAAAATTCAGTTGACAGGTGATGAACCACAAGTATAGGAGATCAATTGTAGCTCTTTTCGATAAGTAAGACTGTCGAACCCAACGAGGAGCAGAAGGAAATAACAAGTGGTTTTAAGTGAGGTAATGTCTGCAAGTGTTGAAACTGTAAGTAGCGAGTAGTTTGATAGCAACATAATTCGTAACAAGCCGGTAATGATAGTAACAATAAGTATGTAGCAAGGTAGCCCAATCCTTTTTAGACAAAGAATAGACCAAAACAGTCTCTTATAACAAGCAAAGCGTTCTTGAGGGTACACGGGAATTTCATCTAGTTACTTTCGTCATGTTGGTTTGATTTGTGTTCCCTACTTTGATAATTTGACATGTGGGTGGACCGGTGCTTAGGTGTTGTTCTTACATGAACAAACCTCCTACTTATTATTAACCCTCCTGCAAGCATCCACAACTATGAGAAAAGTATTAAGAATAAATTCTAACCATAGCATTAAACTCTAGGATCCAATCAGTCCCGGAATAGTGCATAAACTGGGGTTAAGTTTCTGTCACTCTCGCAACCCACCATCTATTTACTACTCCACAATGCATTCCCTTAGGCCCAAATATGGTGAAGTGTCATGTAGTCAACATTCACACGACACCACTAAGGGAATCACAACATACATACTATCAAAATATCGAACACATATCAAATTCACATGATTACTTGCAACATGATTTCTCCCGTGACCTCAAGAACAAAAGTAACTACTCACAAATAATCAACATGCTCATGATCAGAGGGGTATTAAATAGCATAATGGATCCGAACATATAATCTTCCACCAAATAAACCATATAGTAATCAACTACAAGATGTAATCAACACTACTAGTCACCCCCTAGCACCAATCTATAGTTTTGGTAACAAGATTGAATACAGGAGATGAACTAGGGTTTGAGATGAGATGGTGCTGGTGAAGATGTTGATGGAGATTTACCTCATCAATATGGGAGAGTTGTTGGTGATGATGATGACAATGATTTCCCCCTCTGGGAGGGAAGTTCCCTCGGCAGAATTGCTCCGCTGGAGAGCAAAAGTGCTCCTGCCCAAGTTCCGCCTCGAGACGGCGGCGCTCCGTCCTGAAAGTCCTTGTGTTATTTTCCCTAGGTCAAAATGACTTATATACTAGAAGATGGGCACTGGAGGTGGGCAGAGGAGGGAACAACCCACTAGGGCGCGCCTGGGCTCCTTGGCGCGCTCAGGTGGGTTGTGCCCACCTGGTGGGCCCCCTCTGGTAGTTATTTGCTCCAGTATTTCTTAAATATTCCATAGAAATTCTCTGTGAAGGCTCATCTTGTTTGGAGTTGTGCAGAATAGGTAGCCTGACATAGCTTTTTCTGGTCTAGATTTGCAGCTTCCAGAATTCTCCCTCTTCGTGTGTACCTTGCAAATTATGAGAGAAAAGGCATTAGAATTACTCCAAAAAGCATTATGGCTAAAAACATTATAAATAATAGTAAGAAAACATGATGCAAAATGGACGTATCAACTCCCACAAGCTTAGACCTCGCTTGTCCTCAAGCGAAAACCAAAATTGAAAAACATGTCCACATGCTTTGACAGAGAGGTGTCGATAAAAAAAAATACGGACATAGAAGCATCATGTTGATTATTATAACAACAACAAAATTGAACATAGGACTTTTATCATTGAACTTGCATCATATACTTCCCATGAATAAGTAACAGGCCATCACATAATCGAAGTATAAAACAAAAACTCTATTAGAAACCAACAAACTATGTTCTCAGTCAACTTTGCAACTACAATTCATCATCTTTTCAGGAAGAGTCACATGTCGGAGCCTTTTAGCAAGTCCACATACACAACCATCAAATAGTCTTCTATGATTGCTAACACTCACCTCGTACCCATGAGCAAAACATTTCAACCAGACACCTAGAAAGATAGGGGCTTATAGTTTCGCCTCCCAACATACTCACCTCAAGGGTGATGTCAACAATAATAACTCATGCTATCTATATTCAACTGGACATATGTGCCTAGATCTTTCCTCACCACATGATGCTTTCCCAAAGAGAAAATAAAAAAGGAATAGAAGGAAAACTTTGACTCTTTGCATAAAAGTAAATACATAAAAGTAAAGGATAGGCCCTTCGCAGAGGCAAGAAGAGGTTGCCATGCACTTATTTCTTTGCATGCTCAACGCCTTAGTGTAAGAGAACATCACGTTGTATTGCCCCTTAAGATGACAACCTTTATTATGCGGTCCGTCTCTTTTATTCTTTGTCATCCAAGTTCATACACGCTCAATTTTCTCTTACACTAAATGATCTCACATATTTAGAAGAAATTTTTATTGCCTTTTTGCACCGATGACAACTTACTTGAGGGATCTTTCTCAATCCATAGGTAGGTATGGTGGACACTTGAAAAAGATTTGGGTTTAAGGGTTTTGGATGCACAAGTAGTATCTCTACTTGGTGCGGAATTTATGGCTAGCAAAGATAGGGGGCAAGCATCACATTTTAAAGAATCTATGACAATATGACTTCTATGTGAATATAAATATGCATAAATCATTAAGTTGTCTTCCTTGTCCAATGTCAACAATTTTGACATATAATATTTCAATGAGGGATCACAATCACAAAAGATTTCAAGGATAGTATATTTATATGTGAGTCTTCTCTTCCCTTATTAATTCTTTCATGACATGCATCATTGACTAATGCTCTGTTTATCAATCTCTAATAAAATTTCCTACTTATACTTTTCCTTATGTGGTGCTATCACCTACCATAGGATTAGTATATGATCTTATTGATTTATTTCATTTCTTTTATCTTTTTTCTTCCTTTCTTATTTCTTTTATTTATTTGCAACATGAAAGTAAGGAAAGCAAAACTCAGAGTAACTTTATTATAGAACTTGCACATGATTGTGAGGATAGATCACTAAGCAGACTCTCAAATAAGAAAGGATCGAGCTAACTTTATTTCATCTAAAGCAAAAAGATCGAACTAAGATAAGTAAAAGCAAAAAGATAGTGGGATGATACGATACTGGGGCACCTCCCCCAAGCTTGGCGGAAGCCAAGATGAGTGCTCATACCCAATACCCAGTTCTCCTTTGGTGGTGAAGAAGCTTCTTCCTCCTCCTCGGCCATCAGTGCTTGTGTTATCACCGGGGATGCATTTACGGTAGCTTCCTTGCCCTTGCCTCCCTTGACAGTGTCTGTAAACTCCTCCCTCTTTGTCTCGATCCTCATCAGCCAAGCATCTTCATCCATGTTATTGGAGGAGCAGGAAGACATGATGGCTGGCTTGAGAAACCTGACCAGGAACAACAAGAAAAGAAAACAGAGGATTTCTTTGTGATATGGTGGTTAACGGGTTCGGTAAGTATATATAGAATTTTTATCTTGTAGGACAAGTATACAGAAGAAAAACAGAGTCCGGAAGGTGCCCCAGGTGGGAACAACCCACCTGGGCGCGCCAGGCATGCCTGGTGCCTGGCTCACCCTGGTGTCTTATGCCAAGCAGGGGACGTCTCCTGGGAGTTTCTTTATTTCCAAAACTAACAAAAAAAATTTTGTGGGTTTTTCAGAGACCGTTTACTTACCGTATCACGTACCTCCTAATTTTTACGATTCTAGGTTGTTCCGGAAGGACTCTTTTACGTGTTCTTCTAGTGTCAAAGTTTGGATAATATTACTTTCAACATTGATAGGCGTACCTGAGATATAATGCTTTATTCGTTGCCCATTGACAACCTTCGGGTTGGTGCCTTCGAAATTGTTTATTTTGATGGCTCTAGACTAGTAAACCTCCTTGATGACATATGGGCCTTCCCATTTAGAGAGGAGCTTTCCTACAAAAAATATAAAACAAGAGTTGTACAAAAGAACATATTCTCCAACTTTGAACTCACGCTTTAGGATTTTTTTGTCATGCCATCTTTTAACTTTCCCTTTGAATAATTTTGCATTTTCATAAGCCTGGGTTCTCCATTCATCTAAAGAGCTAATATCAAATAACCTCTTTTCACCGGCAAGTTTGAAATCATAGTTGAGTTCTTTAACTTCCCAGTATGCTTTATGTTCTACCCCAAGAGGCAAATGGCAAGCTTTTCCATAAACCATTTTATAAGGAGACATGCCCATAGGATTTTTATATGTTGTTCTATAAGCCCAAAGTGCATCATCTAATTTCTTAGACCAATTCTTCCTGGACCTATTGATAGTCTTTTGCAAAATTAATTTTACTAAGTTCAACTTGACCACTAGACTGAGGATGACAAGGTGATGCAATTCTATGGTTAACATCATACTTGGCAAGCATTTTAGGAAAAGCACCATGAATGAAGTGTGAACCACCATCAGTAATTAAATATCTAGGGACTCCAAACCTTGGGAAAATAACTTCCTTAAGCATTTTAATAGAGGTGTTGTGATCAGCACTACAAGTTGGAATAGCTTCTACCCATTTAGTAACATAATCAACAGCAAACAAATTATGTGTATACCCATTATAGGAAGGAAAAAGTCCCATGTAATCAAATCCCCAAACATCAAATGGTTCGACAACAAGTGAATAACTCATAGGCATTTCTTGACGCTTACCAATATTACCTATTCTTTGGCATTCATAACAAGATGAGACAAACTTACGGGCATCCTTGAAGAGAGTAGGCCAATAAAAGCCAGATTGCAATACCTTGTGAGCAGTTCTATTTCCATCGTGATGCCCTCCATAAGCTTCGGAGTGACATTTAAGTAGGATTTGTCCCTGTTCATGCTCAGGTACACAATATCTAATAATACCATCCACTCCTTTATAAAGATGTGGGACATCCCAAAAGTAATGTTTTAAATCATAGAAGAATTCTTTTTCTTTTGTTGGTATGTAAAGCTAGGAGGTAAATATCTAGCAACAATGTAATTAGCACAATCAGAATACTAAGGAGTACTATTAGCAACATTTATTGCAGCTAACTGCTCATCAGGAAAACTATCATCAATAGGTAGTGCGTCATCAAGCACATTTTCAAGTCTAGACAAGTTATCTGCTACGGGGTTGTCAACTCCTTATCTATCAATAATATGTAAATCAAATTCTTGTAACAAGAGAACCCAATGAATAAGTCTAGGTTTAGCAACTTTCTTTTCCATAAGATATTTAATAGCAGCATGGTCTGTGTGAACAGTTACTTTGGAATCAACAATATAAGGTCTAAATTTATCACAAGCAAACACCACTGCTAAAAATTCTTTTTCAGTAGTAGCATAATTTCTTTGAGCACCGTCTAGAGTTTTACTAGCATAATGAATAACATTCAATTTCTTATCAACTCTTTGTCCTAGAATAGCACCAACAGCATAATCACTAGCATCACATATAATTTCAAAAGGCAAGTTCCAAACAGGTGTTTGAACAATAGGTGTAGAAATTAAGGCTTTCTTGAGTGTTTCAAAGGCTTCTAAACAATCCTCATCAAAAACAAAAGGAACATCCTTTTGCAAAAGACTAGGGAGAGGCCTAGAAATTTTAGAGAAGTCTTTAATAAATCTCCTATAGAAACCAGCATGACCAAGGAAACTACGAATACCTTTGATGTCCTTAGGACATGGCATTTTCTCAATTGCATCAACTTTAGCTTGGTCCACTTCAATACCTCTTTCTGAAATTTTATGACCCAAGACAATGCCCTCATTAACCATAAAGTGGCACTTATCCCAATTCAAGACAAGAATTTTTTGTTCACATCTTTGCAAAACTTTCTCAAGATTTCTTAACAATCATCCATGAAAACCTCAACAATCTTTTCACAAAAGTCAGAGAATATAGCCATGATGCATCTTTGAAAGGTAGTAGGTGCATTACATAAACCAAAAGGCATACGTCTATAATCATTGGTTCCAAAGGGACAAGTAAAGGTAGTTTTTTCTTGATCAGGTTGAGATACAGGTATTTGTGAAAAGCCAGAATATCCATCAAGGAAGCAGAAGTGTGTGTGTTTAGATAATCCTTCAGGCATTTCTTCAATAAAAGGCAAAGGGTAATGATCTTTTCTAGTTGGTTTGTTTAATTTTCTAAAATCAATTACCATTCTATAGCCTGTAACAATTCTTTGTGGAATAAGCTCATTCTTATCATTAGGAACAACAGTTATACCCCCTTTCTTAGGGACACAATGAACATGACTTGCCCATCTACTATCAGCTATGGGATAGATTATACCTACTTCCAGAAGTTTTAGTATTTCTGTTCTTACCACTTCTTTCATCTTTGGATTTAACCGACGTTGATGATCAACAACTGGTTTTGCATCAGGTTCCATATTAATTTTGTGCTGACATAGAGTGGGACTAATGCCCTTTAAATCATCAAGAGTATATCCAAGCATGTTAAAGAGCATAAAAATGCACAAGAAGTATCTAGCATGGGTTGATCATTACGAGAAAGCTGAGCATAAAAATTCTGAATAATAATTTCTCTTGAGAGCTCTTGATTGGGGCATGAATATAACATCGACTTAAGCCTCCCACAAGCTAGAGCAATACTTTCTCGTTCATGAGGCCAAAATTTATATATATAATTCCGATCACGATGAACTAGATGCATATGATAAATTTTTGGTGGAACTCCAATTTCAAACGGTTCCAATTCCATGATCCAATATCATCGCATAGCCTATACCATGCCAATGCTTTTCCCTTCGAAGATAAAGGGAAAACCTTTTTCATCACTTCATCCCTGGGTAAACCTGCAAGCTTAAACAATCCACAAATTTTTTCCACATGTATCAAGTGCATATCAGGATGTTTGGTTCCATCTCCTGCATAAGGATTAGCTAGCAGTTGTTCTATCATACCTGAAGGGATTTCATATTATATATTTTCAGTAGGTGCAGTAGGTTGAGGGGTAACTAATTGTGGTTCTGAAAGAGGTGAAGATACCCCGAACAAACCCCTCAAAGGATTATTCTCCATAGTAACAAGTGACAATAAATTTCAGCACACTATATAAATGTTTCCTTACCGAATTCCACTTACCAAAGGCGCTTCACTTCCCGGCAATGGTGCCAGCAAATAGCCTTGATGACCCACAAGTATAGGGGATCAATTGTAGCTCTTTTCAATATGTAAGAGTGTCGAACCCAACAAGGAGCAGAAGGAAATGACAAGTAGTTTTCAGTGAGGTAATGTCTGCAAGTGCTGAAACTGTAAGTAGCGAGTAGTTTGATAGCAAGATAATTTGTAATGAGTCAGTAATGATAGTAACAATAAGTATGCAGAAAGGTAGCCCAATCCTTTTTAGACAAAGGACAGGCTAAAAGCAAAGCGTTCTTGAGGGTACACAGGAATTTCATCTAGTTACTTTCGTCATGTTTGTTTGATTTGTGTTCGCAACTTTGATAATTTGATATGTGGGTGGACCGGTGCTTAGGTGTTGTTCTTACTTGAACAAACCTCCTACTTATTATTAACCCTCCTGCAAGCATCTGCAACTACGTGAAAAGTATTAAGAATAAATTCTAACCATAGCATTAAACTCTAGGATCCAATCAGTCCCGGAATAGTGCATAAACTGGGGTTAAGTTTCTGTGACTCTCGCAACCCACCATCTATTTACTACTCCACAATGCATTACCTTAGGCCCAAATATGGTGAAGGGTCATGTAATCGACGTTCACATGACACCACTAAGGGAATCACAACATACATACTATCAAAATATCGAACACATATCACATTCACATGATTACTTGCAACATGATTTCTCCCGTGACCTCAAGAACAAAAGTAAATACTCACAAATAATAAACATGCTCATGATCAAAGGGGTATTAAATAGCATAATGGATCCGAACATATAATATTCCACCAAATAAACCATATAGTAATCAACTACAAGATGTAATCAACACTACTAGTCACCCCCTAGCACCAATCTATAGTTTTGGTAACAAGATTGAATACAAGAGATGAACTAGGGTTTGAGATGAGATGGTGCTGGTGAAGGTGTTGATGGAGATTTACCTCATCAATATGGGAGAGTTGTTGGTGATGATGATGACGATGATTTCCCCCTCCGGGAGGGAAGTTCCCTCGGCAGAATCGCTCCGCTGGAGAGCAAAAGTGCTCCTGCCCAAGTTCCGCCTCGAGACGGCGGCGCTCCGTCCTGAAAGTCTCTCTGTTATTTTCCCTAGGTCAAAATGACTTATATACTAGAAGATGGGCACTGGAGGTGGGCAGAGGAGGGAACAACCCACTAGGGCGCGCCTGGGCTCCTTGGCGCGCTCAGGTGGGTTGTGCCCACCTGGTGGGCCCCCTCTGGTAGTTATTTGCTCCAGTATTTCTTAAATATTCCATAGAAATTCTCTGTGAAGGATCATCTTGTTTGGAGTTGTGCAGAATAAGTAGCCTGACATAGCTTTTTCTGGTCTAGATTTGCAGCTTCCAGAATTCTCCCTCTTGGTGTGTACCTTGCAAATTATGAGAGAAAAGGCATTAGAATTACTCCAAAAAGCATTATGGATAAAAACATTATAAATAATAGTAAGAAAACATGATGCAAAATGGACGTATCAACTCCCACAAGCTTAGACCTCGCTTGTCCTCAAGCGAAAACCAAAATTGAAAAACATGTCCACATGCTTTGACAGAGAGGTGTCGATAAAAACAAAAATACGGACATAGAAGCATCATGTTGATTATTATAACAACAACAAAATTGAACATAGGACTTTTATCATTGAACTTGCATCATATACTTCCCATGAATAAGTAACAGGCCATCACATAATCAAAGTATAAAACAAAAACTCTATTAGAAACCAACAAACTATGTTCTCAGTCAACTTTGCAACTACAATTCATCATCTTTTCAGGAAGAGTCACATGTCGGAGCCTTTTAGCAAGTCCACATACACAACCATCAAATAGTCTTCTATGATTGCTAACACTCACCTCGTACCCATGAGCAAAATGTTTCAACCGGACACCTAGAAAGATAGGGGTTTATAGTTTCGCCTCCCAACATACTCACCTCAAGGGTGATGTCAACAATAATAACTCATGCTATCTATATTCAACTGGACATATGTGCCTAGATCTTTCCTCACCACATGATGCTTGCCCAAAGAGAAAATAAAAAAGGAATAGAAGGAAAACTTTGACTCTTTGCATAAAAGTAAATACATAAAAGTAAAGGATAGGCCCTTCGCAGAGGCAAGAAGAGGTTGCCATGCACTTATTTCTTTGCATGCTCAACGCCTTAGTGCAAGAGAACGTCACGTTGTATTGGGGATTGCCCTCCCCAAGAGAATGTCACGTCACGTTTTGGTAACAAGATTGAATACAAGAGATGAACTAGGGTTTGAGATGAGATGGTGATGGTTAAGATGTTGATGGGGATTGCCCTCCCCAAGATGCGAAAGTTGTTGGTGATGATGATGATGATTTCCCCCTCCGGGAGGGAAGTTCCCCCGGCAGAATCGCTCCACCAGAGAGCAAAAGTGCTCCTGCCCAAGTTCTGCCTCGAGACGGTGGTGCTCCATATTGAAAGTCTCTCCATTATTTTTCCTAGGTCAAAATGACTTATATACCAGAAGATGGGCACCGGAGGTGGGTCCAGGAGGTCACAACCCACCGGGGCGCGCATGGGCTCCCTAGCGCACCCTGGTGGGTTGTGCCCACCTGGTGAGCCCCCTCTGGTAGTTATTTGCTCCAGTATTTCTTAAATATTCCACAACATTTCTCTATGAAGGCTCAGCTTGTTTGGAGTTGTGCAGAATGGGTAGCCTCACGTAGCTCTTTTAGGTCCAGATTTCCAGCTGCCAGAATTCTCCTTTTTGGTGTGTACCTTGCAAATTACGCGAGAAAATGCATTAGAATTACTCCAAAAAGAATTATTATGGATAAAAACATTATAAATAATAGTAAGAAAACATGATGCAAAATGGGCGTATCAACAGGCTAGATAAATTCAGTTGACAACCAAATCCATTCCACAACATACTTAGACAAATTCAGTTTACACAAGGACAAGAACAAGATAAGTTCAGTCAAAATCATTCGGCATCCCCTTAAGCTTCCTTATCTGATCCTTGGTCTCCTCTTTGTGTTTGAATAAGTCACCAATCATGTACTCAAGCTTTCTAATCGCTTGCTTCAATTGATCCCTCTCCTGCATGACTTGGTCCCTCTCTTTCTCTCCCTTATTCCTGAATACCTGATGAATGTTTGTTACTGATTTCTCAGTGCTCTTCTTCTTCTCAAGCTCTTCCTTTAGATCAGCCAGAGAAATTTGTGTCGTGCCTAATTGTCCCATTGCCTGCTCCTTTTCAGCCACCATCTTGGAAAAATCAAGCTTGAAATGTCCCAGCTCATTCTCCATTTTTGTCTTCTCTTCCATGATCATCAAGTTCTCTTCACCACTCAACACATTTTGTGTTAGCCTCTGTTTTGTCTCCTCTTCATACATGCTACATATGGTAGCTAGGCTCATCTTCAATGCTTTAGGCCACTCAGGGTCTATCCATTCCACATAGGTGCATTTAGGTACTTCCTATGATCCAAACAAAGATTCAGTTAAGTGACATTCTTCTGTTATCTACAAATCTTCAGATAAAAGCCACCATGTCACTGTCAAATGATGAAATGAAATTAAAATGGCACTATTATCTGGATTTTTACAAACCTTGTCTGCACAAGCTAGGAACCTTCTTCCACTGTCAATTGACTGAAAAGCCACAAGCTTCTCACACAAAGATCCACGATCACATGTAAAGCTAGGCAGATCTGTGGACATGCTAGTCCATTCTTTGCAGAAAATTATGGCAGGAGGCTAAAAAAATAAAAAAATTCATTTGTTAAGTATAACCCTAGAAGCTGTTTAACCCTAGCTGTGTGGAGGAGAGGACATGACTAACCTTGCTGGTCACCGAGTCATCTTCAAAAGAGGTTGGGAGATCATCCCAGGACACCATGGTTGCTGGCACTACAAAAAAATACACTTCCGTGATGATACATGTTTGTCACAGTAGGTCGCATTTTCTGTCATGCATGTACATCCATGACGATTTTATGACAGAATCAAGATATTTATACCTGTGCTATCGTAGAAGTGTTCCATGACATTACCAAAATTATCATCATGGAAGTGTCCACTTCCATGACGATAAATGGCACGTCACAAAAGTGCTTTCGTCAAGGGTGACCGACACGTGGCATCCACCATAATGGAACACTGTTAAGCTATCGGGTTGGGTTTTGGATCCGATAACCCGTTAACAGCCCCAACCAATGGGGATTTTCCATGTGTAAAATTCTTATTGGCCGAAGGGAACACCTGTCAGCTCGTGAGTGGTCCAGATGTCGCCCGTCCATTGGAGGAGACATGCCTATGATACGTCGACATGTGGCGGGGCCTAACAGAGGCCCATATAGGTTAAAAAGGCCGGCCCAGTCAAAGGCCCATAGTACTTAATCAGGTACTAGTGGGCCAGCCCAATAACGACCTGCTTAATAAAGGCCCATTTACGGCCCAAAGCCAGATCTAGCCCGTTAATTGTTCGCCCAGTAATTGGGCCCATTTGCGGCCCGAAGCCAGATATAGCCCGTTAATTGTTTGCAGAATATTTGGGCCCAACTACGGCCCATTGACTTTCGGCCTGTTAGAGGCCTGATGTAGACATGGGCTCATTTCAGCTCGGTGTGACTTTCGGCCTGTTAGAGGCCTGATGTAGACATGGGCCCATTTCAGCCCGGTGAGACTTCCGGCCTGGGAATGGCCCGTGCTGCCCATGGGCCATATATGATCCGACAAGACATCGGGCCCACTAACGGCCCGTGCTAAAGGTGGCAACAGTTAAGCCCAACGTGACTTTGGGCCTGTTAAAGGCCTGTCGTGTAATTCAGCCCGTTGATGCCTGTACTAAGCTTTCGGCCTCTTAAAGGCCCATGATATTAGTGGGCCAACTAAGGCCCGAGATATGTTTCGGCCTGGTAACGGCCAGTGGGCTAACTGGGCCCAAAAAGGCCCGGTCTACATTTCAGCCTGCTGAAGGCCCATCGACTACTAGTGAAAATTGAGGCCCAACATGCATTTTGGCCTGCTAAAGGCCCGTGGTTTCATCTCAGCCGTAACATGCCAGTATAATATTCAGCTTGTTAATGGCCCAATGCTACCTGGGACAAACTAAGCGTTGGGTCGACAAAAGGCCTAACTAAAATATAGGCCGGTGTAAGTTTGGGCCTGGCGCAATGTGTGAAGGCCCCAATCATTCAGGCCCAAGAAAGATACAGGCCGACCCAATTTTGGCCCGCTAAAAACCAGGCCCGTTAGAGTCGAATGTTTCAGCCCGGTCGACTACATCTGATTTTTTTCTGATAGCGAATGATGGTAGTAACTAGTAGGAATTAAGAGCAAACCTACTCTATACAATAAAGAAATTACGGCATAGTAACTAAGAGTAAGCCTACACTAGACATTAAAGGATTTAAGGTATATTACATCCACTGGGCATCGAAGTTCGCCACCAGTGATCATAAAGCGCAACGAAGAAGCAGATTACAAAAACTGGGCACCATTGCAGCGTAACAAAATAATACTGAACCGAGACCACTTCCAAGACAGTTCAAGAAAGGATAGCCTTGCCGGGGAACTGCTACAGAAGCTGCTGAGCAAGGCTATGAGACCGGCCTAGCATGTCGGTCATAGCTTCCAGGTGTAGATGTTTAGCGATGAGGTTCTCATTGGTGTTCTCCGCAATCTTTCTTATAGATAGGACTTCAAGTCGAAGTTGAGTTGCAGAATGCCTTTCTGCTAGAGCTTGGGACTGAAGAAGTCGAACTGATGCAGACAATGAATTTTGTGAGCTTGTCTGGCTGCTAGTCTCAAGTAACTTGAACACTTCATCAAGACAAGACTTTGGGGTTGTCTCGCTATCTTCAAGATGTTTTGCCTTCTTTACTGCAATATATGTTGGGTTTGTCTCACAGCCTTTAGCAGACTTGTGCATGCCATCAGGCATATCACCCTGAAACAAAGCAGAGAGATGACAGGTTTTGCACGTGTATAAACAAAGATGATAACTGTGCTGTCAATTCCATCCAATTTCAAATTAGAAAATAAAGAGTAAGTTCAAAATATCAATAGCATAATTTGGCATTGTTCATAATGCGGGGAGCTTCACCACACTACTGGATTACCATGTCAACATAACAAGCATAGATGAAGGGCAAAGAAAATCATTGTATCTATTTTGGATAATGTGCATGGCATGTTGTTCATATCATCAGCCACATCAGTAAGATAAAACAGGAGATGAGAAGGTGCAAACGTGGGCTGCTTCACCACACACTGGATTATAGATCCACAAAAACAAGCATACATATAGGGAGTATTAAGTAATGTGCATGGTATGAATAAGGAATTTGGTTTTACAAGTAAAACTTAGAACTTACGGTTCTTGCGAACATGCATGCATTTTGGTAGAAATAGCAAACTAAACAGCAGCAAACGATAGGTAGTATGAGAAAATTAAACAATAGTTGAGGATAAAGGCTTTAGAAGGACTGACTTACATTAACAGTTAACACCGGCTTTATAATGCCCTTCTCCATGTCAAGGGAAGGATAACTCAAGAGTTTCAGCACAGAATCTTCTTCATAAGCATTTCCTGTACTCTACATTTTGTAGAGAGTAATTATAGATATGATAATACTGGAAGGGATAGAGGATAATGAAGATAAGATGCAGATTGATGCTACATAATCAACTACCAATCCCTGGAAGTACAAGCGTTACAGGACAAAATGTACTGACAAGAGCAATGGGCTACAATTCTGCACTATCATTGTCTGTATTCTACTTGTTGGTAAGATTAAATATAGATCTGATCTTTTTTAGTAAATGGTGGGCGGGGGAGATAAGATGCAGAATGCTACACAATGAACCAATCCCTCTTCCCATAATACAAGATTGTTTTGAACACTGGTGTTCTGTACAAAACGTTCTTATATTATGGGATGGAGGGAGTAGCTGTTAATGTAAGTACAGTGATAGACCATGTTCAATCCTTACAAGAGGACTGTAGAGCTAAACCTCTTCAAAAGCATTGGGTTGATTCTAAATTTATGTAAGAGTCCATACGGATCTTATAATGTCCACCAAATGGACGATTACAAGGCTAACATGTGCAGTGATGCTACATAATCAAATAGCTATGAAAGTAAGTATGGTCATACAGGGCAAGAGGTACTCACAAGAGCAATGTAGTGTGCAGTATGGTTGCAAAATTCTGTGGTCCCTTGAGAATGAATGTTCTTCTGCTAACAGTTTTCGTACAAGTGAGACATTAAGGCAAATGCAGAAATGTAGTTCAAATTGTGATGTGATAGCATAGACAGTACCTTACACTGCAGCCGAGACCAATGTGTAACAAGATTATTTCAGTGACCGTCGGATAAATGTAGCATCGGAGACTTTACAGAAATTTCATTTAGAGGTTTGCCATCGAAGTGCGCTTGCCTCAGGTAGGAACGATACTTTATCAACGAGTGCTTGAAAAGAGCAACCAACCCTTGCTCATCTTCACAATCTAGTTTGCTCCTCGCCTATTTAAAAGAATGAAGTCTTGTGTCTTTTGTCAGCAGAAACATATGCAGTAATGACCATGAATAACATTAGTACATTACTTATGCGTAAGTTGCGAGGAAGACTGGAAATTGTTCTATGTCTGCGGTATAATATTTCCATGAAGGAAAGATGCGCACAAAGTTCTTGACAACAACATAAGCTTCATCTTCTAAACTGGGAAGAAATGGAACAGGGGTCCTATTTGCTGCAATTGGGGCTCTCTCTGGTTTGAAAAGGGATTTGGCAACTGGATTTGGTGTACTCTTTGCTGGAATGGGGGTTTTGCATCGTAGAGCTGGTGCTATGTCAACTGGCAAAATCATACTGTTTGCTGCAGTTGGGGTCTGCTGAGTTGGGGCATCAGAAATGACCAGTGTAGTAGGGCTAGAGTCTGCTAGAGTTGGGGTGTTTTGTGGGTCAGGTGATATTGCAACTACACCTAATGGGCTATTTGATTTATCAGGTGCCACTACCTTTTCCAAATACTTTACTTGTGCTCCTCCACGATCAGCAATCGCCCTCTTCCTTTTGAATGTCTGATACACAAGAACATCATTTGAATGGTTAAATATGGTATGATAACAGATGGAATATGTACTGAAAATGGATAGGCATGGCGTATTCACATACATGATGTGTAAACTGAGCTAATGGCAGTTCAACAAAGTAGAAGCAATGGAAAGCATCAGTTGCAAGATATGTGCGAGCAATGTAACCTTGGAAAGTTAGAGCAAGTACCTTGATGGGTGAATAAGATAGGGCATCTTCCTCTGACTCCTCTAGTAGGGAGCTACATTGACTTAGGTCTCCTTCTAGCTCAGAATCACTGTTAGGATCATATTCTGAGCATGAATCTGTAGGTGGAGAGCGTTTGCATTGCATTGCATCCCGACTTGATTTTAGTCCCTTAATGCAAAGTTTGACAGCCATGGCATTGTTCTGCTTTATTCTTTTCATGCGCGCAAGCTCATAATCATTATGATGTTGTTCAGAATCTGAGATTCATGAAAACATAAAAAGTAGTCAGATTATCTATGGAATGCAATGCGGATTCAACTCAAAGAGTGTCTCCCTATAAACCCCTGCATATGCAAAGTTCACCCCCCAACCATGCTGACTAGACCACACACAGAAATACAAACCCCTTATGTCTCTATAACAGGCAGGCACACATTTCAAAACTGAAGTAGGAACATTAGAATCATATTCGTATTTGAACAAATAAACTAAGCAATTATGAGTGGCGTATTGTTTAGCTTCAAGGGTGGAGTGTTGGTAGTGTGACACAAAGCAAGTAGGCAGATTGTATTCCATGTAAAAGATCGAAACCTATGTAAAAGCGGGAAATGACACTTTCTTTCTATACAATGCAGTGTTCGTTGCCCACACATGATGGAAGAGATCACATAGAGAAATACTATTCAGTCATGTCTACGGTTCCAGTATTTAGAAACAGGGTGGTCCACCCTAAAAGAATATTGACAACAAATATGACAAGGCAAGCATAGATGTAGTAAATCAATCATTTACTTGTGAGCTTATTAGGACAAGTATGCAGAATTGTAACTGCAGTAAGAGACCATCCAAAATCAGAATGAAGAAGTTTGTCTAGCACTTATTGTTTGCAACTAATCGACGTGAATAATTGGATATTATATCAAATGAGTAAGAAAGACAAGTAAAATTGTCAACAAACCTGGCTTGCAGTAGTAATTTGGGTCAATGTCACTACGACCAACAATCAAAAATGACTACTGTCTGTCCCGAGGGCCGGAATTTTGAAAACCTTGAGAACTTTAGAGGTACTAAAGATTATCGAAATTCATATGAATCGGTAAGTGTAGGTAGCACTGAGCACACAACAAACCCTAATGATAGTCCTGCCTAATGAGTACTGAATCAATTAGAAAATGGGTGATGAGGAGTGGCTACTGAGTGTTGAGGATGTATCTTAGGATAAATTGGGTTGGCTTGGTGGGTGCTACACGCCTGAGCCCTGAACGGACTGGGAAGGTAGGCACGGCGGCGCACCCGGGCAGCGGTGACGCTGTTGGACGAGCGGCTCCTGGCCTCCTGTTAGTCTGGCGTCTCCTCCTAGAGTCATGTCGTCCGGGGACGGCAAGTCACCAGCGAGGCGGGCGGCTGGGGGCGAGTAGAGATCGGAAGCGCACAGCAGAACTAAGGGGAATCGGGGCCTGGGACGACCCAAAATCCCAGGGTGGGCCGGCCCACCGTGGGCACCCTGTAGAGATACACACCCGAGCGGCGAACATGCATTTTCAAAACTAATTTAGGAACAGTTAGCTGACCAATTAAACAACTCTGTTTTAATAATATCATATTCATATTTGAACAACTAAGCTTGTTTAGCCTGATGGGTGGAGCAGTGTTATTATGACACGAAGCACGTATTCTAATCGTATAGTGATCATAAAAGGGGGAAACTCTAAGCATATTTTTTAGCAAAAGAGGGTTTCCCCTCTGATTGCTATTAAAGAAACCACCACGGAACCAACATGATCAATTAAACCCTAAGCATGATCAATTAAACCGTATTATGGCTATGCCATGGCAGATTTGAAGCTGCAAACCAAAGAAATGATATTTAGCATCCATTGTTTGCTTCGAACTAAGAACTAAATTCTAAGAGCTGAAAAGAAAGTAGAGTAACCAAGTTAAGATCTATTTTCTGGTTGAGATCAAAAAGTTGAGGAGATATGAAGTACCACCTCTCTTGCGGCGCCGTGTAGGCATCCGGGGTGTGATGGCTGTCGGTGGCGTTGAAGCAGATCTGCGACGGTAGACGGGTGCATCGGGGTATAAGTCCCGTTGCGGTGGAAGAGAATGTCGTGTGAGTGGCCCCGGCAAAGAGGATGACAACACCGATGAAGCGAGAGGACGCGATGCAAGGCTATTGGTCCATCGCTGTGGATGAGAAATGTCCATCTCTACCAGTGGACGACGCGGTCTTGGTAGGCGCTCCAGCATGGTGGAGGACGATGGCGATGGATGTGGTGGAGGACGGTGGCGATGGATGGGGTGGCGGACGGAGGCTGGTGTGGGGATGGGGTGTTCTAGCGCGGACGGTGTATGAATCGGAAAATGGAGGGAGAGGTACGGGGAACCATGTTTTTGGGACGCGCCTGTCTGAAATATGGGAAAGTTACGAACTTAGCCCCCGTTTAAAATTTGGACGTCTTCTCGGTTCGGGATAGGACGGTAATCTCGCATCTCGCCAATATTTGCCCAGAGCGATTTCGGGCGAGGAGAGGGTGGTTGGCGCCCATGGTTGGCGCCCATGGTGTATGAACGGGGCTGACAGGTAGGGCGGTTATGTCACGTCTGAGTAAAGTTGCAAACCTGCCCCTATTGAAAATATTTGCCTACATCGATTTCGGCCGAGTCGAGTTTGTTTTGCCGCCCACCATGTATGAATGGGGAATGGAGGGAGAAATAGAGGTCTTTCAGACGAGCTTGAATCAAATGTGTTTTGCCGCCCATGTTTGACGCCCACCATGTCGGAATGGGCTCAGAGGCTGTCGTGTCACGTCTAACTGAAGTTACTAACCTACCCCTATTTAGAGCAGTGGAAATCGGGCCGATGGATTGTCCATGTAATGGGTAGACAGTAATTTCCATCTCCCAAACACTTGGCTTCGGGCAGCCGCCATGGGAGTGGACATTTTGCTGCTTCTTTCGAATTTTGGGACAATAAGCATCCACGTTTACCCTGGCAACTAAATTCGAATCCATTTTATATTCCTATATCTATCTTTATAAATCATTCTACGTGTTTTTATATATCTTCAAAAGGACGACAAAGATGTATTCCACTGTCATATAAGAATATGGTTTACAAATGCCGATACTCAAATTCAGAAGCTAGAATCCAGTTTAAGGTGAATTCGAATATTTGGAACACTTCATGTCCAACTCAAATGTCACATGCAGCATAATGTGTACTCCCATTTAGATATGTACACAAGCGATGTATCAAGATTCAAATACCGAGTCAATCAACCAAGAATGTACAGAACTACCAGACATATAAACACTTATAGAGTATATGGATCAATAATATCAACTAACATACATAAGCCAGGCCGCTATACTTTTTTTTTGCTACAACAGCATCCTTTTTTTAGCCAGCATCTTGGCCCTTTCCGATGCGTGCCACTTATGGTCCATCTATACTACTACTATTGCTGAATGCACATTCAGCCCGATTGGCATATTTGTAGGTCTAGCACAAAGGTTATTCAATGATGGAAAGAACATTTCACCTATGATTTACCAAGTAGGAATTTAATTTCCCTTTTTCCTTCAGGACCTTAACAATCTGGTCAGTCTCAGCTTGATTCGTTTTAAAATCCACCAAATATTAAATGGTTGTCTTGAGTACTGCTTGTGATTGTGATGTTTGCTTCCTCAACATGTCAACTTCATCTCTAAGTGCAGAAGCAGAATCTCTTTCTACCACTAGTTTAGCCTCTAGAGCATCAGCAGTTGGCAATTCATAATGCATGATTGGGCCGGTGCCACTGCTGTGGGATGATGCAACATCCATGGTGACCTCGCTCTTTGATCTTGGGCTAACCTGTTTTGCCATTAAAGTTCTGATTGGATTTAGAAAAGTTGAAGTTAGCAAAACACCTCTACTGGGAGTTATAACAGCAAACCAGTTAAAACAAACAAGGAATTAAAGAGTTTCAATTGGATGCTGAAAAGTAGTTATTAACATCATTGTAACCCGCTATTCAGCAGCAAAGCAGTTAAACAAACAAGTAGATATTTAAGTTAAGGCAAACAGGTAATTCTTAACAGTAAGTATCAAACACATATATAGGCGCGGTCTACAATATGATTAACAAGTTGTGGCATTATGTAATCAGTAGCAAACTAAATTAAGCCAAGCAACGTAATTGAACAATTTTGCAATAAGTGGCTAACTAAAATTTCGAGAAGCAGGTAACTGAACTTATGCTAGTTCTTTGTACAGGCACACTGCAACTTCTTTTTCGCTTACAAGGTTGTACGAAGGAGTCCATGGCATCAATTGCTTGGATACGCAGTCCCAATACTTCTTTCTTCCCACATTGCATTGGTAAGTCGAGTGGTTAATCTGGTAAGATGGTGCGTCCTTGATATGTTATATGAGGACGTGTAGTCAAACTAGTTGTAGCCACACACATCACACTGGCTTATACTGTATATTTCATGCGATTACTTTTGGCATATCGAGATCTAAGCAATCTACAATAGGATGAAAAGACTGGCATCCTTCACATTATTGGCGAACTCAGTTCACAGAAACAAGCAATTCAACCATTCTGTTGGTAAATCAAAAGCGCCACTGGAATATTTTTCACTACCCAATCATACAGGCAAAAAGGGGCGACACCACCATAGGGGCTGGTATGGGCGGCTGCCTCAGGTGGCTGGAAAGTGTGCACCTAGTTTGAGTCGTCCAGGTTGGCCCAGGCTAGTATTGTTTGTCCCAACGCACGAGCAGGCAATGTAAAAAATTAATAAAAATGTTTCAATTTGGATGGGCCAATAACATAAGTGCAAGGCAGGCCCTATAGCAGGCTCGCGGCCCAAACGAGTGCCTCACATATCGATCGACAGCAGGAAAAATCACAATTGATTCGCTCCAGCCTCCAGTTTGGTTCGCTCCCAACCTAGCGGCCGCTAGACAGACCGACATAGCACTTCCTCGCGCCCTCGTTGGAGGGCGGTCGCCGGGCTTCAAGCGAACGGAAGGACAAGAAGATGAAGATCCAACCCTGGGTGTAGCCTGCGTGGGAGGCAGCGGCGGCAGCACGGGCATGGCATCGAGCTTGCGCAAACATACAGTCGCAGCTTGCAAGAGTAGCATGCGCAACGAGCAGGTACATCACATCCCTGATTATATCTAATTCAACTCTTCAATTTCTGGCCAATAGTTAAACCCGACGGTGTTGTAAAACTGCTTGTATGTAGGGAATCTATGAGAAAATGAAACCAATTTCTACTTATTTTATAACTCCCCCAATCAATACTGAACTGACTGAATCTGATGTATCTAATCAAGTTTTCGATGCAAACATACAAGCTCATGCTGTTCTTGAGCCTCAAGTGTCTAATGAACAGACTGCTAATGAAGGATTTGATGCAAACATTTTACATGCTCCTGGTGATGAACATATAGTGTCTAATGAGGGATCTAATGCAAGCATTTTGCAAAGCTCATTGAAGGATTTAGTGTCTAATGATGATCTACTATGTTGAGAGAGACATAGATTTGCAGGCATTGATGACAAGCAAATTATAGTGCATTTTCATAGCTTGAGGAAACATCGAGGCCATCTACCAGAAAGTCCCCGTATCATGACAACATAGCATAAATACTTTTCTAATATGCTGTTTGAAACTATTGGCATACCTGTGCAGGATAGATATATTGATATGTAGTTTGCGCACTGGTTATAGGTGCAATTACACTTCGATATTTTCAGCCAGAGATGAATAATTCAAGCAGGTACAGACCATGTTTGTAGTCCTTGTACACCATGTTGCATTTTGTGTTTTTTGGTGCTTGCATCATTTAGTGTTTATAATCTGAACTACTTTGGATCATTAGCTGGTTTTCAAAGTGCATGTAGCTTCACATTTCTCACGTTATGTTGATTTCCGGAGTGCAAGTGCCTTTGTATTTTTTAAGTTAAATGTTCGCCCCTGGTAACTTGAATTCATGGATCCGCCACTGCAAACAAATCATACACGAATGCCAGTACGAATTAAATGAAATGCAGGGACTTACGCTAGCTCATTGTACAGGCTCACTGCAGCTCTGCTTGCGCTTGGGATGTTCCATGTACAAGTCCATGTTACCACTTGCTTGGATGTGCAGGCCTTGTGCTCCTTGCATCCCCCTCTGCATTTTTGACACGACAAATGGTTGATCAAATAAGAGGAATCGACCTTGATGTTGTACCGGAGGATAGATACTTACAAGGTTATACGGGTGTGCAGGATGTGTACCAGATCCCGTAGCGCCATCATGCTTCGCTAAAAAATGGATTTGCTTGTTTCAGATGATATCTCCAGAAGAAATAAGAGTTAAAGTCAGAGTTGCATAGGCGTGTAAGCTAAGAGAGCAGTGAAAGGATATCCAAACATCGTCGGAAGAGTGCACAAGGGAGTGATGTGTGGATACCTAGTTCGGGTCAGCGTTTGGGCATGATCGCCTAGCTAGAGTGCGGGTCACTTCAGAGCCGTTGAGGGTGATGCGCCGGCGTTGGCTGGCTGCGCACAGATGCAGATCTTGAGTGGCAGCGGAGCGCTACGATGCGGTGGACGAGACCATTGGTGAAGCCCCAACGGCCTTGGGGGGTGGAGGTGCGACGATGTGCTCGGTGAAGTAGTCCCGGTGAGCTAGGAGATGATGTCAGTGAAGCGCACCTGATGCAGTGGAACTCGGTATCTGTGAGGCACGTCGGTTGCGGCGGCCGACATTGTCGGTGGACCACCCGGTGCGGTGGACGAGGGCTTAGATGAGGTAGCTCCGGTGCGGTGGTGAATCGCGACCGTCGTCTTTGGCGTTGTCGTCTGGCACATAGGTGGGGAAAGAGACGAGATGAGGGGCGATTCGAACTTTGCTTGGGTTGGTGACGAATTAGGGATTTGAGAAATCTGGGCGCGGAAGGGGACGGTGGAGAAGAGAGATTTTGCAGGGCTGGAATTGGGGCCGCCAGATATTTCAATCCGAAACGTGGAAGAGAAAACTTATTTTGTCGTC